>NW_007251295.1:49162-81189 GCF_000164805.1 Carlito syrichta
GGGTCTCGAACCCGCGGGCTCAGGCAATCCACTCACCTCAGCCTCCCAAAGCACAAGATTATAGGCTGAGCCACCAAGCCTGGCTCAACTATGCATTTTTTAAACTCATTGAGCTGTACACTAAAAAGAGCCAATTTTACTAGATACAAATTATACTTCAATAAACTTGATCTCCCCCTACCAAAAAAAATTCTTTTAATTCTGAAGAACATATAGAAGATACAGTTCAGATTATAGTGAACTGACTGGAAAACCAGTGAAGAAATCTACCATCAGGCACATGTATAGAAGGGTCCACTAGATGGTGGTATGATTTTTTTGTAATAGAGCTCGGGAAAAACTTTATGCTAAGAGATCACAGGCCTAGCAATGAAGCAATTCTTTGAAAAATTTCCTTTAAGTCCATATCTGTAATGCCTGCTGTCTAGCATTGAGCCACCTTAATTTCTGTGTTTTCACTAAGGCAGGTGTTCCAGCCTTCCACTGATTCGGGGAGGTCATCAGCATCTTTCCAGTAAAATTCTTTCTCTGTTTTTGCTTTGTTTCTGAAACAGACTGACTAGCAGCACTAATAGCAGTTATTAACCATTTTGGGTTTTTTTGGGGGGTGAGGGGTTTGTTGTTGTTTTTCTTCTTATTTTCCACTGCAGAGAGTTTTAAACATGTACAAAATAAACAGAATGGTATCATGAATACCCAAGCTATTCATCACCAAGCTTCAACAGTCTTTGATAATATGCCATTCTTAATTCATTAAACTTCCATGACTCCCAAACTCCATGCAAATGGATTCTCATAGTCCTTTTTTTAAGATAAAACTCTTACATATTTTGAAATGCACAAATTTTAACTATACAATTCCAATTTGTTTTTGAAGGACCTCATTTGAAAGTTTCCAAGAACATAGAACAAAAAGAATAAGGAAAATTATGAAAGAAATCTTAGGGATAAATCCAGTAAACAAAATATAAGTTTACTAGGATTTCCGGGAGAAGTTAATGAAGAGGGAAAAAAAATGAAGAAATCAAAGAAACTATAAAATAAATTTTTTCTAAAAAAAAAAAAAGAGTTGAAACTTTGTAAGTCTAATAAGTGTTGAACAAGATTAACAGAAAAACATTCATGTACTATACATACCTTCATACATTCTGGTGAAAATTCTGAACTACAAAGATAAAGCAAAATTCCACAAGCTTCCAAATGGAAAACAAGGTTACCTTTAAAAGGACAGAAATTGGATTGATAGTAAGTAAGCATATTATAATAATACATATAATATATATAACATATATTATAATAATAAGTAACTTTCTTTGATGTAATTCATATCTTATTTTTGAGAGTTGTAGCCTCAAGTCACAAGAAAAAAAAATTATATGTATAAGTAAATATGAATACATGTCCTTATTAAAGGAATACAAATTAAAATAATATCATATTTCTTACCTGTCATATTGGAGTAGACTAACAAGTTTGGTAATACAAAGAGTTCCTGAGAAAAAAGCAGATGAATTCATCACAGCTAAAGAGAATATAAATTGGTTCAAATCGTTTTGGAGGGTTATTTAGCAATAGTGTCATTTTTTTTTTTTTTAGTTGAAGTCTCACTCTGTTGCCCAGGCTGGCGTGCAGTGGCATGCTCACAGCCAACACAGCCTCAAGCTGCTGGTCTCAGGCAATCCTTTCGCCTCAGTCTTCCAATAGCTGGAACTACAGGCGCGCACTACCACACCCGACTAATTTTTTGATTTATTGTAGAAACCAGGTCTCACCAAGTTGCCCAGGCTGGTCTCGAACCCCTGGACTCAGGAAATCCTCTCGCCTCGGCCTCCCAAAGTGCTGGGATTACAGGCTTCAGTCACCATGCCTGGCAGTATCACATTTTAAATGTACATTTTACCCAGCAATTTCATCTATCAATCGATGGATCTATTGATCAATTGATGGATAGATCAATAGAGCTGGTAACAGCAAAACAAACCAACCATCAAATTAAAAAGAACCTTGATGGTCATCAATATGAGACTAGCTGGTAAATTTTAATAAATTCATACAATAGACTCAGATAGGCCTAGTGTGGACTCTGTGTTCACCCCTACGGTCATTCAGGCATGGGCAGTACAGGGGACAAAGAGTGGGGACAATTGAAAGCAGGAAAGGATCATGACTACAACCAGGAGGTTTTTGCACTTGGCAGTATCACCAGCTTCACTAAAACACATCAATTTTGGAAGGCCAGTTTCCCAGAGAAAGGAAAAATGTTTTTGCTTTTGTTTTTTGAGTTGGAGTCTCACTCTGTCACCCAGACTGGAGTGCAGTGGCCGCTCCTGGCTACCGCAGCCTCAACCTGCTGGGCTCCGGAAATCCTGCTGCCTCAGCCTCCCAAGTAGCCAGAACTACAGGAGTGTGTGAACACGCCCGTCTAATTTTTGGTTTATTGTAGAGACAATATCTCACCAAGTTGCCCAGGTGGGTCTTGAACCTGCGGTCTTAGGCAATCCACTCGCCTCTGCCTCCCAAAGTGCTGGGATTACAGGCTGAGTCACCGAGCCTGACCAGGAAAAATGATACTAACTAAAGAAGTAAGGGGCACTGAGTGTGCAAAAAGAACAGCTGTTCGTTGCAGTACTAGGTGGAGGTCTGGTGCAGTATCAGTCTTGTTTTCAGAGTGGTAGTGACAATTGTTCCACATTTGCTGAGGGACACAAGTCCTGGTGGGGATGGGCTCCCAGGTTTGTAGAGAAATGTCTCAGTCTGTCTCGGAAGAACACTACCACAAAGTCTTCTGCAGAGGCAACAGTAATTTAGCCATGGCTTAGCAGTGAAATTTTGTCTCTGCTCTTCATGTAGCATCAGTGAGGGCAGCTTTACTTGGGGCAGAAAGATTCACTTCCAAAATATCTCCCACACATGGCTGGCAATTTGGTGATGCTGACTGGGAGCTCAGTCAGTGCTGAAAGTTGCAGGCCTTAGTTTCTTTTCCAGAAAGTTCTTCTCTTAGTACATAAGACTCAGTTCCAAGGGTGAGTGTCTCAAGACACAGGAAGCGGAAACTGCCAGTGTCTTAAAACCTGGGCCTGGGCCAGGCTCGGTGGCTCAGCCTGTAATCCCAGCGCTTTGGGAGGCTGAGGTGAGCAGATTGCCTGAGCCTGCGGGTTCGAGACCCGCCTAGGCAACTTGACAAGACCTCATCTCTACAATAAATCAACAAATTAGCAGGGTGTGGTAGTGCACGCCTGTAGTTCCAGCTACTTGAAAGGCTGAGGCGGAAGAATCGCCGAAGCCCAGCAGGTGAGGCTGCGGTGGCCGGGAGCGGCCACTGCACACCAGTCTGAGCGACAGAATGAGACTCCAACTCAAAAAAAAAAACAAAAAAAAAAAACCTGGGCCTGGAAATTAGCCTAGCATCACTTCAGCTGTATTTTGTTAGTTAGTCGTAAAGCCTAGGTTCAAGGGAGAGGGCATGGACTCTGCTTCTCAAAGGGAACAGTGATAAATAATTCAGGAGCCATGTCTTAAAACTACCACACCAGGTTCAGGGAAAACAATGTTAGTGTTTAGATGTAGACTGTGCATAATCTATGACTAGGCAGGCTCACCAAGTGTAATATCTGGCATTACATTACCGATGCGGGTTTTTCAAGTCAGCCTGGGCTTTGAGAGTTTCGGTTCAATGGGTCAGCCAGCCAAGCCCTAGAGAGGGTCGTGGAGAGGCTGGTAATCCCAGCCCTGCAAGTGTCAGCTCTAATGGGCTGGCAAGTCAAGCCCTGAGTGTGTTTGGCAAGCCTACCTCTCAGGGTGTAGGCTCTAACGGACTGGCAAGCCAAGCCCCGAGAGTGTTGCTGGTTCGGTGGACTGGCAAGCCTAGCCCCCTGGGTGTCTCAACTTCGGAGTCTCGCCTTCCTCCTTCCTCCGGCAGCTCTCCTGGTTCAGCTGGCTGTTGGCTGGCAAGCCAGCCTCTGGGGTGCATGGCTTTTCAACTCCGATGATTTTCTGCAGCTCTTCAGGTTACAGCTCTTCAAGGTCAAGTTTCTTATTTCGTGACCAGGAAGAGTGAGGGACACAGACGGCCAGAAAGTGAGTAAGCAGGATTGAGAGGACAGAAAAGATCCCATGGTGGGAGGGGACCCGAAGGGTTAGCGGTCTAGGGCCGAAAACCTGGCGTTTATATAGCCCTAAGTCCAAGCTGATTGGCTTGCACTAGCTATTAGCTGCAGTTGTTCTGATTGGCCAGTATTAAGGTACGGACTTAATGGTGAGCTGATTGGTTGCTTTTCCATCCCAGCAGTGAGGACTTAAGCTTTAGCTTGAAAGGCTTGCAGGGAACTTGTTTAGCAATGCTGAGCCTGAGATGCCTGTCTGCGGTTCACTACATTGTTACCAGGGGACCCGCCTGTCTGCCTAACCTTTTTTTAGCTATCTCCTGTCTCATTACTTTGACACCCATACCTTAGTTAGACCAAGATTGTACCAAACTCCACGTCAGAATTTCCTGACCCATCCCTCATCCTTAACATGCTTTTGGTCAAAATTTAGCTCCTAAAGGGGATGACCTTACCAAGAGAGATACAGTATTAACAGTTGAATGTCAGCTCCAGGTAGCCTGTAATGAGAAAGGCATAAAGAATGAGAACAATCACAAAAGAGATATTTGGAAACTATTTTGTATTTCTTAATCAGCCTAGGCCTACCCAGGAGAATAAACCTCAAGGATTAGTTTGGTCACCTTAGCTAACCAAGCCGGTCTTTAACAAATTAGCCAAGCAGGCTAATTGCTTTATCTTTTTTTTTTTTTTTAATAGGTACAAAACATGCTAGCTATTGTACAAACTCTCTTGGCTGGCCTGTAAATAGTCAAAGGCAACTGTATTATTTTAGATTATTTTAGACATTTATATTAATCTGTGGGAGCTCTTAATTTTTTTTTCTTATTTGTGTCATAGTGTGATCATGTTTTAGTTCAGAAACTTCCAGCCAGAGTAGAATTCTGTGTCCTGGACTCCTCGTGGGCTTTTTAAAACGATGAGTTACTGAGAGATTTGTTTTGAATATGTGAAAAGACAGAATGATTGATGTAGTAAGTACATGAAGGCGATCTGAATATAAGAATAGTCCTGTGAGTTTACACTGAAGAAACACAAATATTTTATTTCTGGTAACCCACAGATACCAATTACTGCATTAACTTAATTGGACTGGATAAACTTAGGTAATTTTTGTTGTAACTTCTGAATATCTTCCTAAGGAAATAATTGGACTATAACTTATTTCAATAACCTACCTTCCTTTTCAACCTTGTTGTCTCTAAGATTTCTCTGAGGCTCTAGGAATTATCAGTTAAAAGTAGCTCGTTATCATCATCAGAGCTCAGAGATACATAAAGTAGGCGTTCTGGGGTTAACTAATTATAATAATACATAGTTATAAATTGATATATAAGCCGGGCTTGGTAGCTCAGCCTGTAATCCCTCACTTGGAGAGGCTGAGGTGAGTGGATTGCCTGAGCCCGTAGGTTCAAGACCCGCCTGGGCAACTTGACAAGACCTCGTCTCTACGATAAAATAAAAAATTAGCTGGGCATGGTAGCACGCACCTGTAGTTCCAGCTACTTGGAAGGCTGAGGCGGAAGGATCACCGGAGCCCAGCAGGTCAAGGCTGCAGTGGCCGGGAGTGGCCACTGCACTCCAGTCTGGGCGAGAGTGAGACTCCAACTCAAAAATAAATAAATAAATTGATATATAACTATATACTATCTATATATATAACTATAGTTAAGTAGCTATAATAAGAACCTATAGGATTTCGGGGCTACATAACAAATATAATACATATGGTAATTCGAGATTTATAATATGCCAATATCCTTTCATTGGCACCTCCACTTAAGTCAGAATTATACCATTTTCTCATGATATTTCCTCAGTAAAAAACCTTTAAAAATTTGCAGACAATTTATTACATATAATTTCTAAAATAATGGAACACAATTTCCCTGAACTGGAGAAAGATTTTTATCTTCAGATTCATTGAAATGGTTTACTCATTTCCGGTCTGGTGGTTTTTAAATTGGTCTACAAATTCTTTCATACTCCTCCCTTCAAGAGATACAACTTAATTCTCCTTCCCTTGAGTGTAGACTGGACTTAGTGATCTGCTTTTCATGAATATGGCATAAGTGACTGTGTGTAACTTAAGTGTTGTAAAATCTTGTAACTTTCTTCCTGCTCTTTCTCTTGGATGACTCCCTCTGGGGTGAGCTAGCTGTCATATTAGAAAAACACCTAAATAACTCTAGAGAGAGAGAAGCACATGGCAGGGAACTGATGCCTCTTGCCAACTATAGAAGTGGGTCTTTCAGCTGAAATTAAATGTTCAGATGATTGAAGCCCTGACTGACATCTTATCTGCAATCTCCTCAGAGATACTGATCCCAAACCATCCAGCTAAGCCATTTCTGAATTCTTAACCAACAGAAACTGTAAAATAAAATGTTTGGTTTATACTAAGTTTTTTGAGTAATGTGTAACCCAGCAATAATTAATGAATATACCCAGAAATGATTAAGATTTTTTAAAAGGTATATCTAAAAATTAATTTTAAAAAAACAGCCAGGTGCAGTGAGTAACACCCGTAATCCTAGCAATTTGGGAGGCTGAGGCGAAAGGATTGCCTGAGTCAACAGATTTGAGACAGCCTGGGTAACTCGTCAAGACATCGTCTCTACAATAAATCACAAAAATTAACCCGGCATGTTGGCATGCACCTGTAGTTCCAGCTACTTGGAAGGCTGAAGCGGAAGGATCGTCTAGGCCCAGCAGGTCGAGGCTGCGGTGGATGGCAGCGTGCCACTGCACTCCAGCCTGGGCAAGAGTGAGATTTCAACTAAAAAAAAAAATCGAAAAAAAATCAGATTAAAATTGTATTTTTTAGCCGGGGTCGGTGGCTCAGCCTGTAATCCCGCGCCTTTGGGAGGCTGAGGTGAGTGGATTGCCTGAGCCCGCGGGTTCGAGACCCGCCTGGGCAGCGAGACCTCATCTCTACAATAAATCAAAAAATCAGCCGGGCGTGGTAGCGCGCGCCTGTAATTCCGGCAACTCGGAAGGCTGAGGCGGAAGGATCGCCGGAGCCCAGCAGGTTGAGGCTGCGGTGGCCGGGAGCGGCCACTGCACTCCAGACTGGGCGACCAAGTGAGACTCTAACTCAAAAAAAAAAAAAAAAAAAAAAATTGTATTTTTTGTGGTAATACAGGAAACTGGAAGTCAATAATGACAATTTTTGAACAAGCAAGGATTCAGTTTACCTATATACTCTATTTTCAAAAATAGAGAAGAAATTCTGTAATCATATTACAAAAAACAGAATTTAATCAGGATGCCACTAAAGTCTTGGGGGATAAAATAAACAGTATTTGAGCAGCTAATTTGCAGTATTTAAATCTAAACAGATAGAGACAGTGTGAATGAAAATGTACAGTATATACAGTATATCCCAGTCTTTTTTTTTTGTTAGATGGTTTCTCACTATGTGGCCCAGGTTGGCCTAGAATTCTTGGGCCCAAGCCAACCTTTGCTTCAGGCTCCAAAGTAAATAGGACTATAGGCCTGCATAACAACATCTGATAGAAAGCTAATGTGTACTGTAAAATGAATCTTGAAATAGAAATAATTTTAGACTGGGCATGATGGCTCACACCTATAATCCCAGCACTTTGGGAGGCCAAGGTGAGAGGATTGCCTGAGCCCACAGGTTTGAGACCAGCCTGGGCAACTTGGTGAGACCTTATATCTACAATTAATTAAAAAATTAGTTGGGCATGGTGGCAAGGGCCTATAGTTCCAGCTACTTGGAAGGCTGAGGTAGAAGGATCACCTGAGCCCAGCAGGAGGTCGAGGCTGCTGTGGCTGTGAGCGTGCCACCATACTCCAGCTCGGGCGACAGAGTGAGACTCAAAAAAAAAAAAAAAGGAAATAATTCTAACATACCTACTGTACATTTAGAATTACTTATACATAATTTATTGTAGCAGGAAAAATAAAGAGATCGTGACACCGAGACTATTATAGGAAGTGGCACTTTATTACACTGGCCATCCCAGCAGGCCCGAGAGTCTAATGCTCCAAATCGAGCACCCCAGAACAGGAGATAAGGGGGGGGGTCATGTTGAGCGATTACATATTTCCTTTGGAATCTTACAAGGTTGTACTCAGAAAAATCAGATTTTTCAAAGAACAAATGGTTTTTCAGGAACTGCGGGGTTGTAAACCATCAACTTCAGAAGGGGGGTTTTGGATAAGTCTGTGAATTAGTTACTCTTTTTGCATTTCCATGAAATGGCCAGTCTTTGGCCACTTGGCCTTTCTTAAACAAAACCTGCCTGGTGCCTGGCGGGTCTTTAAAGTTGCAGCTTGCCTTTCAAAAGGAAATACCTTTAACTGCTACCAACCTCGCTTCCTGCTACAGGGTTAGTTGGAGACATTTTGTCATCCCAGGTGATTGCCATGAGGCCAACTGCTGATCCCTAAATAGCTACATGTGTTTCTGCATTTATTCAATCAATCATACAAGAAATATATTTGAGCATTTGCCGCATCCTGCCACATTCCCCTCTTGATGCTTGATTGATCCTTTATGGATCTAAAGCATCATCATCCTTAATTTGGTGCATTAACATCATATGGGCCACAGTTTTTCGTTTAACAACTGTTTCCACAAACTTAGAAATGGCGTTCATAATTGTTGAGGTTATGCAAGCGAGGATAAGGCAGGATCCCACCATTAGGACTATAGATCCAATAATATACTTAAATCCTCCCAGATCCAAGAACATGTTTTTAAACCAATTGCCAATTTTTACGCCTTGTCATTTTTGCACCGGGACATGGGCAGGTTTTTTTAACATTGGTGGCTATATCAGTTATAACTTTACCATTATTATTTATTTGCAAACAACAGTTAGAGCTATTAAATTTACCACATACTTTTTTTTTTCCGCTAGCAGGTAGTTCAAAACTAAGCAGTTTTGATAAATAGCTGCGTGCATTTGGGCTTGCTTCTGAGCAACAAGCTCAAAAACTGTGACTGTTTGATTAGTTATAATTTCTAAGACAGTTTGTAACCTGATAATGCGGTTTAGCATCTATATATAGGTGTGCGGCATTTCCAACTCATATCTTGTGCCCATGTGGCTGGGCCATAAGTATTTATAATTTTCTGGGGTGGCTATTTGTTATTTTTCCAAACCTGGGTCCCTCCTATATTAGGAACTTGGTCGAGGGATCGAGCATCTCGTGTTTTGAGGCCTTTATAAAGGGGAATGCTTAGTTCATCCCCACTTGGACTAGGCAGAAGGAAAAATCCTGGCTGGATTATTCCTATGGTACATGTGCCTTTTCTTAATGCTGGGAGCTGGGCATATGCAACCTTTTCATATGTCCAAAATACCCCTTTAGTACACTGAGAAGATTTAGTTGCATAAGCAGATGCTCAATACCAAACAGGCCTTGTTGGCAACCAGAACAAACTACTGGCTGGGATAAATAACGATGGAAAACTCTTAAGTCTGGCCAGATAGTTTCTATACACATACATGCTGGGTGTGTGATGGAAGCGATAAACACCCAAATTAGGCAGAAATACATAAAAGCACAAGAACATTTCCTATTATAAGAAAGAATGGGAATGCTAGTGAAACCCCCTTTTTTTTTTTTTTTTTTGAGTCGGAGTATCACTCTGTCACCCAGACTGGAGTGCAGTGGCCACTCCCGGTCACCACAGCCTCGATCTGCCGGGCTCCAGCGATCCTTCCCCCTCAGCCTTCCAAGTAGCTGGAACTACAGGCGTGCACTACCACACCCGGCTGATTTTTGATTTATTGTAGAGATGAGGTCTCGCCAAGTTGCCAGGCGGGTCTTGAACCCGCGGGCTCAGGCAATCCACTCACCTCAGCCTCCCAAAGCGCAGGATTACAAACTGAGCCACAGAGCCGGCTTGACACCCTTTCTAACATGCTCAATGGGAACAACTCTGTTAATCCTACAGCAAATAAAGTTAATTCTACAGCAATTAAAATGACAAACAGTTTAGCAAATATAAAGGTTGACAAAGAAAAACAATGGCTTATCAGTAATGTCGGCTGAGTTCTTAAACTGAATCCTTAATCTTCTGCCGAGCATTGATCAGTCAGCCTCCAGTGTGTGACTGAAGCAGGGCTTGAGAATCTTCAGGCTTCTAGAGCAGGGCTTGAGAAATTTTGACTTTCTGGAAGGTCAGCTTAAGGGGTGTTGTTGAATCTGCAGTGCACTCCCAGTCCGGAAGACCAGCTTAGTTCTGCTATATAAAAGAACAGTAAATGGCCCCCTCCAGAGGGGCTTTAGAGGTTATACATTTCTTTTTTTTTTTAATTTTTACCCATACCATATTACCTAGCTGAAAAGAATGGGCATCCATAGTTAAACAATTGGCAATTGTTTTCTGACTTGGCAATAGATGGCATTTAGGACTAAACCTAAGGCTTGCATTTGCTGTTTTACGCAAGAATTCCTAATTCTTTTAAGTTTCCCTGTATGCTCCTAGTGAGAGGGGGTGGCTGCCCATAAAGAATTTCAAAAGGTGAGGAGCCTGTTTACTTTGTTCAAAGGCCTGTTCATCACAGTTTATAAGCCCCATAGCAGGGGCTTTTGTTCACACCCCCTTTGAGGCTTCATAAAGGGGTTTCATCACAATAGAGAAGTTAGGTATTTAAGTTCTGTAGACTAGTATAGGGACAGGACCACCCTTAGGGTCCTTTTTTCTTTTCTTACAGTTGTTGGTTGGGTTCTTCCTTTCTTCAATTTTTAGCAGCACTTACTCCCCTGGGATGTTTGAGTTTCCTCTGGTCCAAGAAGTGTCTAGGGAAATAAGCTTATAAACTGTGATTAAAATGTGTCCCAAATAGACAACACATTTTCTTATGAGCATTTATGTTTGTGGCCCCCTTTCCTTCAGAGGTGTAGTGTTCGGAGCCAGCCGTGGAGGCCTGCCTGAGCGTTAGGGATCCAGGTGGGCTGCGGACCTTGAGACCACCAGGCTGGTTCAGGAGCTGAAGGCCCATTCCCTCCTCCTTTCTTTGTTGTTTAGCATTACCCACTGGTAGGGATTTTGATGATCTAAGCATGAAGTTCTGAGAATATGACAGGCATGGCTGACTCTAGGGATTCAACGTTCCCGTTTCTCACAGACTGTGGTTTCGGCTTTAAACTTAACACAGTTCGAACTCAGATCACATTTGGGAGCCTTATACAGAATACAAGCTTCTTTATAAGATTTTAAAATATATTTGTAAAATTAGTATATACATTTAGAGGGCTGTTTCCAGTGTTAGATGGTATAGATGATTATCTAGGGTTACCAGAAATGGCCCAGCACAAACTTTGGGCTGGGCCACATTCTTTAGGAACTGGTTTAAGCCATAATTAAGAATTGTTTATAGTACAGGTAAAATTAGCACAGATAAGAAAGGTATTAGGATTTTAGTCAGTTATATTGCTTTTGAGGAATATAAACCAAGCATGAGGAACAGTGAGATAACTTTGGTATTGTCCTTCCTCATGCTTGGGAAAACGCTTGGTGGGTGGGGGACGCCCCCCCACCTACCTGGCTTTGTGTCCACGTAAAAGTCTTGTGATTTGATTGGGATTGTCCTTCCTCATGTCTAAGGAAACACCTGGTGGGTGGGGGATGCGCCTCACCCACCTGGCCTTGTGCTCACGTGAAAGTCTTGTGATTTAACATGTGAAAATTTGGGATAAAAGACTCACGGTTGGCCCCAATAAATGGCTTCTGCTCATTTCACTGAACAGTTGTCCACTTTCTTTCTTTCTCTTTATATCTATCCTTCTATCTTTCTTTCAATATCTATCCCTACTACAGAATCGGCTTCTGCACTAGACAGAGTCCAGTCTCTTTCTTTCTCCTTATTTCTCCAGAATATTCGCTGATGCTGCCCCACCTTCCAGGGACCCTCTAAATCTCTTTTGGGGGGCTGGCCCCCCATAGTGTAGGAAAAAGGCCTACCATTAAACAATTTCAAAGGTTTAACAAATTCCATTTCAGAGACTTGGATCCTGAGTGATGCAATACCAAATACCTATGTTTAGTTTACTCATGTCTCCAAAGGATTTCTAGTGATTATTATGCTAAACTGCAAATTGAAGGATTGTACTGTCCTAGTTCTACATCTGATGGAGTTTTCCCTGGATTTGCCAAGGGGTGGGACAGGTTGCCACTTGGCCTGCAGTAGAAACGTTTGAATGCCTTTTAAAACTTATCTATATGAAATTTATTTATGTCTAGCCTGTGCTAGCTACCCTGCCTCAATTACTTATTCTTTAGAGATTTTTCAATCCCATAATCATATGGGGGTGCTGAGGGGTGAAGGTCTGTCTTCTATAATTTCTTCAGAGCTGATAATGGTCACAGTCCTGCCTAGCCAGAGATCGAAAATCTTTCCCTGTCTGACTTAAAGCATCCAGATTTGTTTCAGCAGTGGCATTGTTTACAGGCACTGGCTGGAATTTTTGCATGACCGTTATGTGGGCATGAAATTACTGGATTCTGCTCAATAAAAGAAATAAAGTTAGGCCTACATTTTGACAATTGTAGGCAGTGGCTGATTACCTTTTTGTACAAAAACTACAAGGCCTGAAGTTGTTAACATAACTTAAATGATAAACTTTAATTTCTGTGGCTTTATGACAAGTACCAGCTTTTGTATTTCTGGACTATAATGGTAGCCTGACAGATTGTTTTAGACTATAATTTGAACTAGGCACTCAAGTAAATCCTATATAAAATTTGGAGAGAAATCCTAAAATGTCTGGAGACTTGCATCCAGAAAAGACTTTATTATGCCTAGATTGTTTATAGAATTTCTTCTGTTATATACATATATAGTTTTTTCTTATAAACTTTTCTTATACCATTTTTGGCACGTTTATACTATTTTATTTTTGTTCTCTGCCCCCTTTTTAAAAATTCTCATAACTGTCTACTTTATTATAGGACAGAAATGTACCATATAAGACTTCCTCTTAGATAAAAATATCTTTTTTTATATTCCTTTCTTTTTTGTTTTCTAACTAAATCTTTATTTGTATACCAACAACCTTTTTATATTTTTTCCTTTGCTTTTTGCTTTCCTTTTTTATTTATTCATAGGCAACCTTTTACAGTAATAATTTGAATTCACCTTTTAGTAACTGTTAGGTGAAACATTTAGTTTTTGGAAGACCTTTAATCCCGCTGGAGAGCAGGTTTTAGGAGAAAGAAGTTCAGTATGAGCACAAGGGCTAAAAACTTAGCCTCAGTATTAACTAAGAAATTAATTTGGACCCCAGCCACATTCATATAGACCCAAGGATTCTCTGGGTTGATGGCATACAGAATGCTGCGCTGGGCCATGCCCCTCCCCCTTCAGTCAACAGCCACCATCACTGAGCTAGGTGTTTCCCACCCGAGGCTGCACCATCTCTTTCAGTGGCTTTTTAGTCCAGATATTGGACAAGGTCCTGGGGGCTTAGGCCATTAAGAACAATTGTGCTTTAGATGCCCAGATTGACCATATTCATAGCAGCTGATACCATCCCCTTTTGCAGATTTATCCTTATCAGGCCTCTTTTGGGTGGCTGGAGCTTTTGCCTTTAGTGGCAACTGTCAATTTGTTTACATTTCCTCTGACTGGTGCTCATTTTGGAGTTCTTCTCCTTTTTTTTCTTAATGTTTTAGTTTCTAAGAACTTCAGAGGCTTTCTATAATTGGGAGTTTGGTATTCATAGTCCTGGCTCAAGCCTCTGGAGTTAGGCATTTAACATTCTATAGGATAGCCAGGCTCAGTGGTTTAGCCTGTAATCCCAGTGTTTTGGGAGGCTGAGGTGAGTGGACTGCCTGAGACCCATTCAAGACCAGCCTGGGCAACTTGGTGAGACCTCATCTCTATAATAAGTCAAAAATGAGCTGGGCATGGTAGTGCGGGCCTGTAGTTCCAGCTACTTGGAAGGCTGAGGCAGAAGGATCGCCAGAGCCCAGCAGGTTGAGGCTGCAGTGGCCAGGAGCAGCCACTGCACTCCAGTCTGGGTGACAGAGTGAGACTCCAACTCAAAAAAAAAAAAAAAAAAATTCTATAGGGTATAATCTTGTTTGCAAAGTAGTGAAATAAAATTTTTTAAATGCCTCTGCCTACAGAACTTTTGACTATTATTTTTCCTTATCTACAAAGTGAATTTAATTGTCAGATAGTTTTGTTCTTTTCCAAGTTTTATTATCTGCTAACTTGTAGTGAGTTTAAATTTGATTTTTTAATAATGCATTTATTATTATTAAACCACGTAATTTTAGTTTGCTCCAATCATTCAAAATCTGTTCTATTGGGTATCCGAGAGCACAGACCACTACACACTCTCTTGGTCATGTTTCTTGAAAACCCATAATTTTCTCTGAACACTTGCAATTTATTTCTCAAAGGAGAATTCTAAAACAAACAAATAACTAAATAAAGTCATAAACAGCAATGCCAGGAATCCCTGGAACCCTGATGGCTTCTCCCAGACTGAGTGTTCTCAGCTTTCTTGAAGCCCTTTTTTTTTTCTTTTTCTCCACAACTTTCCAATGATGTCTACAAAAATGACCTGGTACAAAACCTTTTTGGAGTGAACAGACCTCATAGATGTAAAATGATCTCTTCCTACTTATTCCTAATTATGAACAGGTAAAATTGTCAAAAATCCTCATGAATTACTAAAGAGCAGCCTTAGTTGTAAGGTCTCGCTCTATGATTAGGTCTCACGCTATGCACCACAGAGTGTACCTAGTACTTGATCTGTTCCTTAGGTGAAGTACTGAGCTTACAAGGTGACTTAATGAGTTGGGAATGGCCAATAACCATGCCTTATTAAGTCCTGCAAAGTATTTAGCATTTAAAGTTTTACCAGTCTTGTAAGAGGTGTGCTAGTCAGGTATAGCCAAAAACGCAAGCATTAGTGTTATTTAGCATTACAATATAGAGACTCAGCATACATTACACGACTCTAAGACACTTCCCAACAGTTTTACAGGGACAAGCAGTTGATTATGATCTTAGGCAAGGCCTAAACCTTTAGAAACAGACTTAATTTCAACTAACCTGGCTTTTAGCATTTGAAAACAAGAACAGCCTATTTATTCCCTTAGTTGCCAGAAAAAGATTACAAAATTTTTTTTCCCAGGCTAGCATTAACTTGCACTGAGTTAGCAAAAGGCTAAGTATGAGACATTTCTACGTTTCTTTACAAGTGGATTAGAATGAGCTCCTTCAGAATTTATGAAGAACACAGGCTAAGGAAGGGAGGGGGCGTGGTCCCCAGAAATAATTTTTTTTTCTTTTTCTTTCTTTTTTTTTTTGAGTTGGAGTCTCACTCTGTCACCCAGACTGGAGTACAGTGGCTGCTCCCAGCCACCGCAGCCTCGACCTGCTGGGCTCCGGCGATCCTTCTGCCTCAGCCTTCCAAGTAGCTGGAACTACAGGTGCATGCTACCACACCCGGCTAATTTTTTTGATTTATTGTAGAGATGAGGTCTCACCAAGTTGCCCAGGCAGGTCTCGAACCCGCGGGCTCAGGCAATCCACTCACCTCAGCCTCTCAAGGCGCAGGACCTGGAAAGAATTTAAGATAACCGGTAACACTTATATACGCAGCAGGTAATATTTCCACAACCTTAACAACAAAAGGCAGAAAGTTTAACAGTGCCAATGGGTTGGGAGAAAATACCACACAAATAAAGGGAGACATAAAATGACATAAAGAAACATGCGCCAATCAAGTTTTTAAAAGACGACATGTCCCATTAAACAAAGCATAATAACTCAATCAGCTTTTTAGCAGATTTAAAATGACAGACACACACAAATAAGAGAAGGAGGGGTATGGGAAACATCCACTTTGTCCCCCTCCAGTCATACTTCTTGCGAAGATATCTCAGACACCTCTTAGCAATTGGCAGGTTGGTACACCCCCAATGCAGACTAACTTTATGCGGAGCCCTCCCACCGTCTCATTCACACACAAGCACACAGCACATTCTTCAACTCTCTGTCCAAATCCTAGGAGCCTACGGGTTCATCTTCAGACAGTGTTTCCTTTCACTGCCTTTCACCCTTTCCTTCAGGCTGGAGATTACTACTCGGCTCTGGGAGGTAATCAAGCTCCCCTTCTGCCATCCATTGGCAGGTCTATGCAAATGCCTTTATTCCTACCCTTTCCGTCAGGTGGTCGTCCTTATGCCAGTTCCTTACCCCTTGGGTTCCTGTTGTGCTTTCGTGGTCCGAGCTTCAGTGCGTCGGGAGAGGCCTCCCTCCTATGGATCAAAAGGTCCGTTGCACGCCAGCCGAGATTGCCCTTCCCATTGCCCTGGAGGTCATACCTCGATGATAAAGGAGGTGGAACATACCGTCTCCAAACTCTCCATCTCCCGGCCAATGCACCAGAAATGTAGCAGGAAAAATAGAGAGATCTGACACCGAGACTATTATAGGAAATGGCACTTTATTATGCTGGCCAACCCAGCAGACCCAAGAGTCTAATGCATCCAAATCGAGCACCCCAGAACAGGAGAAGTGGGGTCTTATACCCTTGTTTAGGTAAGGGAGGGGGTCATGTTGAATGATTACATATTTCCTTTGGAATCTTACAATGTTGTACTCAGAAAAATCAGATTTTTCAAAGAACAAATGGTTTTTTCAGGAACTTCTGGGTTGTAAACCATCAACTTCAGAAGGGGGATTTTGGGTAAGTCTATGAATTAGTTACTCTTTTTGCATTTCCATGAAGCGGCCAGTCTTTGGCCACTTGGCCTTTCTTAAACAAAACCTGCCTGGTGCCTGGCGGGTCTTTAAAGTTGCAGCTTGCCTTTCAAAAGGAAATACCTTTAACTGCTACCAACCTCCCTTCCTGCCACAGGGTTAGTGGGAGACATTTTGTCATCCCAGGTGATTGCCATGAGGCCAACTGCTGATCCTGAAGTAGCTACATGTGTTTCTGTGTTTATTCACTCAATCATACAAGAAATATATTTGAGCATTTGCCACCTCCTGCCACATTATCACTCAACAAGTATTTACTTGTATCTTACTACACATATGTACTTCAAAGATTTCGGCAAATTCATGAACTTGATCATCCTGTCTCAGCCTCCAGAGTAGCTAGCACTACAGGAATGTGCCACTACACCTAAGGTTCATGAACTTTCGATGCCTAAAAATGGAACTTCTTTTAAAAACTACCACTTCTCCCTGGGTGCGGTGGCTCATGCCTGTAATCTCAGCACTTTGGAAGGTAGAGGTGAAAGGATTGCCTGAGTCCATGCGTTTGAGACCAGGCTGGGCAACTTAGCAAGACCTCATCTCTACAATAAATCAAAAGACTAGCCGGGTGTGGTGACACACATCTGTGGTTCCAGCTACTGAGAAGGCTGAGGCAGAAGGATCGCCTGAACCCAGAAAATAGAGGCTGCGGTGGCTGTGAGCATGCCACTGCACTCTAACCTGGGCAATAAGGTGAGACTCTGACTCAAAAATCAAACAAAAAAACCTACCACTTTTCAAATAATTGCAAAGAAATTTCCTAAAACATTACATAAAATTAGTTTTCAGAAATGTAGTATTTGTATAATTTGGTTTCCTGTCTACATTGTAGGCTGCATTTAACAGGTGTGTAAAAAGTTAAGCCTTGGAGTACTGAGTTGGAATAAATGTATTCTGCATGTGAGAAGGACATGAATTTGAGGGAGGGGGCTCAGATGTTAGAAAGTAATAGACTGTGAAGGAAACCAAGAGCACGAGCTGACACGGTCCTTGTGTTCTTTGGCTTTATGTTCAAGGAACTAAGCCTACATTTCCTTTGTTTCCCCTGACCTTTTAGTTGCATTTCTATGGATGGCCAAGTTTGGCCTGGAACCTGCTCATTCTAAGTGATTATCTTGCTTAGCATAGATGTTAAAATATGCATAGTTTAGTCATTGATACTTATCCTGCTTGTGTGATTTAACTCAGACATTAACATATTCTGCTTGTATGGTTTCAGCCTTCCTTTTTGAGATTTTTGTCCTATATAAGAGGCATGCAGTAAAATAAATTTGTTCTCTCTCGCTCTCAGCTACCTGGGAGAGGACCCTCCCAATTCCACTGTTTCTCTGTCTCTTTCCTCATTCCCTCCCCCCAACTCAGGCCCTGATCAGAGAAGGGTGGACCCCCACAGACCGAATATTTGTGCCCCCCCAAATTCATGTGTTGTAACCTAATCCTCAATGTGACAGCATTTGGAGGTGGGAACTTTAGGGATTAATGCCCTTATAAAAGAGACTCTGGAGAGCTTTCTTCCCCTCTCTGTCATGAGGACACAACTAGAAGATGGCTAGCTATAAACCAGGAAGCAAGCCCTCACAAGACACTGAATTTACTAGAGCTTTGATTTTGGACTTCCCAGCCTCCAGAACTATGAGAAATACATTACTGTTATTTACAAGCCATCACTAAACATCAGTGAAAGGACATAAGATGGAGTTGCTTAGTTCTGTCATGGTTTTCTAACTGTTCACTTTAATTTACCCTCTAATCACTAGCCAACGTCAGAACCAGTTTCTCAGAGGTAGCTATTGATAATTGTTTTACAACCCTCTCCACAGCTTGTTTTGTACTAATAAGCTTTTCTATTCCAAGTATTTGCATAAGAAACAGGTTAACCTAATCAGTCCTTTGTGACCTTAATGACAGACCCCATTACCATGGCAGCAGTCATGTGACTAACCCACCCATCTGCTTATCATCCATCACCTGACATCAGTACCTGTGCTTACCTGCCCCTTTGCAATGATGTGGAATGGACCATCACCCAATTACCTTAACAACCTGCCCCCATTAAAGGAAAGGCTTAAAAGTGACCAACTTAAAAGCAGTCATTTGACATTGCTTTGTTAAGCACTAGCCAGGCCATGTGTTCACTGAGCTATGACCAGGACATGTTTCCTAACTTTGGCCCCCTCCCCTACCTTGGGGAGGGGAATCTCCTCTCTTTCCAATTTACTTTCTATATGAACTATATTTTCCAATCTAACTACTGAGTAATTCTTTGCATTTTTTGCATGGCACCTGATTGCAGACCATTCCGTCAAGTCTGACCTAACATTTTGGAGGCATCACTGGGATTTTGACCTAAGAACCAGCAATAACATGTTTTAGCTCTTAAATGGTGTATGTTTATTTTTCTTTTTTTTTGAGTTCGAGTCTCACTCTGTCACCCAGGCTGGGGTGCAGTGGCACACTCGTGGCCACCCCAGCGTTGACTTGCTGGGCTCTGGCGATCCTTCCACCTCACTCTTCCAAGTAGCCAGAACTACAGAAGCATGCTACCACGCTAAGCTAATTTTTGATTTATCGTAGAGACAAAGTCTCACCAAGTTGCCCAGGCTGGTTTCAAAACTGCAGGCTAAGGCAATCCTCTTGCCTCCATCTTGCAAAGTGCTGGGATTACAGGCTGTGGGGTTCCAGCCTCCGCTGATCAGGCCCTAAGTTGGGGGGAGGGAATGAGAAAAGAAAGAGACAGAGAAACAGTAGGATTGGGAGGACTCCCTCTCAGGTAGCAAGGAGCAAGAGAGAGCAAATTTATTTTACCACATGTCTCTTATATAGGACAAAAATCTCACAAAGAAAGGCTGAAACCATACAAGCAGGATATATTAATGTTTGAGTTAAATCACACAAGCAGGGTAAGTATCAATGACTAAACTATGCATATCTTAACATCTATGCTAAGCAAGACAATCACTTAGGATGAGCAGGTTCCAGGCCAGACTTGGCCATCCATAGAAATGCAACTAAAAGGTCAGGGAAGACAAAGGAAATGTAGGTTTAGTTCCTTGAACCTAAGCCAAAGAACATAAGGGCTTTGCCAGCTTATATTCTGGCTTCCTTCAACATACGTGAGCCACAGTGCCTGGCCCTAATTTTTGTCATTTTAATGATGCATACACATTGAATTAGGTTTACATGAAACAAATTTTTCCAATATTTGGCTCCTGTAATTTTTCCTGTTGTTTGTAAATTTTGCCTATGTGGATCTAGAGAGTTAACATTTAATAGACAAATATTTTATCCACTAAAGGGGAATCACTCATATATAAGGAAAAGAATAATATTTGTAAGATGAGATTCCTCATTTAAAGCATTGATGTGACATCAATACAACAGAATATTTCTCTGCAGTAAAAAAGAAACATTTGATATCTATTGGCATTGATTTATTACCATCTTAGATGAGTTCAAGGACATTACACTGGGTAAAAAAAAGCTGATCCCAAAGTTTACATACTGTATGATTCCATTTATATGATATTCTTGTAATTACCTAAGTTTAGTTGTGAAGAACAGATTAGTTATTGCCAGAGAAGAAAAGGAGGGTGAGTTGGTGCTATAATATGATATAGGTGTGGTACTATAAACAGATAGTACTATAAAAAGATAGCACAGGGGGGACACACACACACACAAACCAGTGCATGCAGAAACTGATGAAATTTGAATAAGGCCTATAGTCTGGTTAGTATTTTATTGATGTCAATTTCCTAGTTTTTTAATGTACTAGTCATGTAAGATGTTACATGGGGGAAACTGTGTAAAGGGTACACGGGAGTCTATTTTTGCAATTTCCTTTAAGTCTATACTTATTTCAAATTAAAGAATTAAGGAAGAAAATCAAACAGAATACAAACTCATTAAATATTTTCACATCTTTGGGGGAAAAAAGCATCTACTAGCCATGTATGACTTTATTGGTTGCTTCCTTTAACTCTCAACACTCTGAAATAGATGATATAAACTCTATCTTATATTTAATGCAATTGAAGCTTAGGTTAAGTAATTTGTCCAGGGCACAACTACTATTAGAGTCAGGATTTGAATATGGGACAACCTAAACTGCTCAAAGGTGTTTTGGTTGAAGCCTGATTGGGCAGACTTAAATGATACTGTTCTTCCCAGTAAGCTACTCTTCTCTTTAACAAAAACTGGGGGGGCTTTAGGGTTGCCATTTTCTATTGTTTAAAAAAGTTAATCAGACTCTCAAATTCCTGTCGGGGAAAGTAGAGGAATGAGCTTTGGAAGGAAGTGTAAATGTAAGGGCAAACTGTGCCTAGAATTAAACAAACATCAAGGCAACATCAAACATTTTTTTGAAGGCTGTGCGCAGTGGATCCTGCCTTTAATTCCAGCACTTTTGGAGGTATAGGAGAGAGGACTGCCTGAGCTCAGGGGTTAGAGACCAGCCTGGGCAACTTGGGGAGACTTCTCTACAATAAATCAAAAAATTGGCAGGTCGCGATGGCAGGCACCTGTAGTCCCAGCTACTCGGGAAGGTGAGATGGAAGGATCACCCAAGCCCAGCAGGTCGAGGCTGCGGTGGCCGTAATCATACCACTGCACTCCAGCCTGAGTGACAGCGAGATTCTGACTAAAAAAAATTTTTTTTTTTGAACAGGAGAAAAAAGTATGTTAATATTGCTACTAGAATATGTTAGTAGTGACGTCTGAAAACAACTACACAATCTGGGACTCAACAAAATTCTTGAAAAATCTGTCTCTTGGGCATCACTGAAATAGTAAATCTGATTTCTCTGCATTACCAGCTCTAAAAGTTTTGCCAAGAAACTTTTAGAAGAAAGGAGACGCTTAAAATGCATAAAGAATAATGCCAGCTGAGTGGTGGTTTACAAGATCTTTTATAACAGCACAAAATAGAGGGATGTGACCAGTCTTAGAATTCATCCAACCACGCAACCTAACTAGAGTAGGTTTCCAAGTTGCCCTATGCATTTTACACATGGAAAAATGAGCTGCAGAGAAACCTATGACCCCCTGGGCAATTTCATTAGTCCCATAAACATGCAGGTATTGTTGGGCATGAGCTTCTCCTGCTGGCAAGGCCTTTTTCTTTTTGATTTGGAATCTCACTCTGACCCACCTGGAGTGCGGTGGCACGCTCACGGCCACCGCAGCCTCGACCTGCAGGACTCAGGCGGTCCTCCCGCCTCAGTCTTCCAAGTTGCTGGAACTACAGGCGCACGCCACCACGCCTAATTTTTGTGATTTATTGTAGAGACGAGGTCTCGCCAAGGTGCCCAGGCTGGTCTCGAACCCCTGGACTCAGACAATCCTCTTGCCTAGGCCTCCCAAGGTGCTGGGATTACAGGCTTGAGCCACCGCGCCCAGGTCAGGCCTTTTTTTACCCTTCGGAAGGCGGAAAGCGACCTTGGCTCCTGATTTTAAAAACTTCGTAAACTTCAATCTTTCTCCTTTCCGTTTCCGACCGGCTCACGAACGCTGGAGCACAGCAAAATCCCACCCTGGAGTACGGGCATCAGCCTCCAGCAGGCCAACGAAGAAACCCTTCTACAACCCGTCCAACTTCAGACGGCGCACGGTATTATTTTACTCCACCGCCAGCGCGCGCCTGACGCAATCCGCGGACACGTGGCCGCTCCGGCCCAATGAGAGAGGCCCACGCTTTCCAGACCGCCGCATGCGCTCACAGAGCCCGAGCGCGCGCGGCGCCCCGCCCCGGCTGTGTGGTGCTCCGGCCTTCATCCTCCCCCGAAGGTTTCGGCTGCCGGGCTTGCGGGTTCCTCCAAAGCGTTGTTTCCGAGCTCGGCTACCTGAGTGTGTCCTGATTGGCTTCCTCTGGATGCAGGGAAGGGACTCATTTGAGACCGGGACCACTTCCTGAAGCGCGAGGCAGGAAGTTATCTGGTACTTCTGGAGTCCCGTGGAGAAAGTGTTCTCCGCCGCATTTGTAGCGGCGAGGGCTGGAGGTGGGGCGGGGGACGGGCCGTTCGGTTCTGCCGCAGCCAGGAGCCGGTTCCCATCCGCGGCACCACGGCCCCCTCTTCCAGCCCCGAGCCCGGCGGGGCTCTTTCAGGCTCCTTGACGCCGCTGAAGGGGGCACCTACCCGGGCATCGCCTGAGCCTCCAGCCAGGACACCTGTTCCTGGCTTCAGGTGCCCTTGTCGCCCCGTGCCCTGCCCTCCTCCCTGAACCACCGCAACTCCGGTCCAGAGCGACAGGCTTGGACCTGCGACCAGACGGCAACAAAACGCTCAGCCCCGGCGCTCCACAGACGGGGCTCTGCATCGTCTCTGACATGTCCCCCACCATCTCCCACAAGGACAGCAGTCGGCAGCGGCGGCCAGGGACGTTCAGCCACGCTCTGGATATGAAGAGCGGGCCTCTGCCGCCGGGCGGCTGGGATGACAGTCACCCGGACTCGGTGGGCGGGGAAGGGGACAGAGAAGCTCTTCTGAGGGATCTCGACACTGGTGACTTCCCGAAAGTCCCGCGGAGCTGCCGGGCCGAACTAAGCAGCATCTTGCTCCTGCTCTTTCTTTACGTGCTTCAGGGCATCCCTTTGGGCTTGGCGGGAAGCATCCCACTCATTTTGCAGAGCAAAAATGTTAGCTATACAGACCAGGCTTTCTTCAGTTTCGTCTTTTGGCCCTTCAGTCTCAAATTGCTCTGGGCCCCGTTGGTTGATGCTGTCTACTTTAAGAACTTCGGTCGTCGCAAATCTTGGCTTGTCCCGACACAGTACATACTAGGATTCTTCATGATGTATTTATCCACTCAAGTGGACCATTTGCTCGGGAATAACGATGGCAGAACGCCCGACGTGGTTGCGCTCACTGTGACATTTTTTTTGTTCGAATTCTTGGCCGCCACTCAAGACATCGCTGTGGATGGCTGGGCGTTGACCATGTTATCCCGGGAAAACGTGGGTTATGCTTCTACTTGCAATTCGGTGGGCCAAACAGCGGGCTACTTTTTGGGCAATGTTTTGTTTTTGGCCCTTGAGTCTGCCGACTTTTGTAACAAATATTTGCGGTTCCAGCCTCAACCCAGGGGAATCGTTACTCTTTCAGGTAGTGTATTTAAACTACTAAGCTGTTAGATTTATTTTACCTTTATGAATCCTTTTGACAGAGTGTGTGACGTTGGAGGGAAGCTCATTATTTAATTTATTGGAAATCATTTTATGGGCGATGACTTGAGGTAAGTTTTCTGTTTCTTCAAAATGGACATCTTTGAAGTATCATTAAAGCCAGAATGAATGACGGTAGAGCAGTCATAATTGATCAGTACTCTGCAATGGACAGGGAGAGGCAGCCCATCAAATAACAAAACTCTGAGTGTAGGGATCCATCTGCATTGGCTTAATACACAGA
This sequence comes from Carlito syrichta, assembly GCF_000164805.1. Lineage (NCBI taxonomy): Eukaryota > Metazoa > Chordata > Mammalia > Primates > Tarsiidae > Carlito > Carlito syrichta. The sequence goes on from NW_007251295.1 coordinate 73,436, forward strand.
TGCACACTTTTTAAAAAAGTCTGTCACATTTTTCCTTTTGTCTTTTGTTGGATTGAGATTCTAGCTCCATACTTTCTGACCTTTTCTGAACCTGCTCTTACACGAAAAGTCCTCATCTAGCCTTCTGGTGAATGGAACCGAGTTAATTCATTCAAACATTATTGAATCCGCCAAGGGGCTGGACTCTAAGGGTCTCCTCCGAATAAGGCGTAGTTCCGCCCACAAGTACTAGGGGAGATGAACATTCTAGGGGGACTCAGACTTGCTGACCATAAGCTGCTTTTGGGACTCAGGCTTCACGATGCAGGTAACATTTATCTTTGTTCTTGAATGGTAAGATTCCATGAGGTGGAGAAATGGCACTCCAGAATGCACAAGTGAAAATGCACTGAGGCTGGTTTGGTCCAGGACGTTGCCAATGATGTTCATAGTGCCTGAACCCCCAGTTGTGAAACTGGCTTTGGGAATTGGTGCTGAAGGAAAGGTTGTGACCAAATTAGTAAGCTTTTCTTTAATTGTGATGGGAAGGAGTCTATTCTGTAAGAAACTGGGTGTACATTCTACAAAATGTTCCCTTTTCTCTGCTTGAGTAAAATACATGTGAGGTTTTCTGAGGGCTTTTTTTTTTTTTTTTTGAGTCGGAATCTCACTCTGGCACCTAGGTTGGAGTGCAGTGGCATGCTCACTGCCATCGCGGCCTTGACCTGCTGGGCTCAGGCCATCCTTCTGCCTTAGCCTTCCAAGTAGCTGGAACTACAGGTGCACACCACCACGCCTAGCTACTTTTTTGATTTATTGTAAAGACAGTATGTCACCAAGTTGCCCAGGCTGGTCTCAAACCCGTGGACTCTGGCGTCCTCTCACCTCAGCCTCCCAAAGTTCTGGGATTACAGGCATGAGTCTCTGTGCCTGGTTTCTGAGGGCTTTAAAAAAAAAATTTTTTTTTTAACTTTCCTTACAACTAGGAAACAAGGTGACCAATATCGGTAATAACATCAGAAATACAGAATTGTTTATTCTATTAGTGATGATAAATTCAGGAGATTGTTTGAAATTTAAACAACCAAACTTCCCTCAGCTTCTGTGCTAGATTGGAAATTCCCAACAGGGTGTTATTTGGATACATGAGTGGTAATAGGTATCACAACTGTACTACCCATCTCCTGGAATCTTATACGATCTTACACACACCTAATCCTTCTACTAAACTGCTAGTAGGCTACTATTACTGATGAAATAATAATAATGGTAGTACTTTTTCCTCTGGTTGGTTGAGATATTGCTTTACACCTAGGCAGATTTGTCTCTGAATGTTCTGTGGTTTCAGTCCTGCTTTATGAATAATTCTTTACCTGGAAATACTTTGTGATACTTTTTATGTATCTGTTTTTCATTTTGTCCTGGGAATGCAGTTCATATCACCAAGGAGGGTTAATGAAATGATGTGTTACTTAAGAAAGTTTCAGAAAAATCAAGATTTAAAGAGGCTACGGAAACTAAATTGCTAATTAGGAAAATTAGCACTACCTCTTAAGTATAATGTGAGAGTGATTGATACAACATCATTCCAGAGAATGCCATCATGAGTTCAAGAGTTATTATAATTATATCTGTATTTCCTTATTTGCAGTTGTTCCTTAATAAATCAAGGTTTGGCAGCGGATTTTTATTTAGGCTGACTTGTTATTTTGAATTGCTGTTTGTACTGTGGAATTTGAACTTTGTTCTCCAGGAGATTCAAAAGATAGTTTTTTGTTTTGTTTTGTTTTATAAAAAATAGTTTTTAATTTAACTTTTTATATCTGTAGTGGACTGGTGTTTTTGGTCCAGACATTTTAGTTGTGAGTTAAAGAGTTCTACTTTTTCCTTTTCCTTTTTATGACTGTACATACCATATTTATAGACTTGTACTTTCTGGAAACTAATTATAGGATAACTAAAAAAACCAGTAGTTCTGAGGAATTTAAAGAGCACGGAAAGAATCATGTAAAGGTGTGGGTTAAGTATCTGGGCATTGCCTCTTTCTCCCATATCTGGCTCCTTTCTTCCCCTCCTCCAGGGAACAGCCCCTGGCCAAGGCTGGTCTCCTCAGGATATGCATGTTCCCTGTTAACAAGTCTTGGGGTTAGCGAATTCAGGTAACCAGGTAGCCTGAAGACAATGTAGTCATCACCTTTTTTTTATTTTTTTTTTTTGAGTTGGAGTCTCACTCCGTCACCCAGACTGTAGTGCAGTGGCTGTTCCCAGCCACCGCAGCCTCGACCTGCTGGGCTCCAGCGATCCTTCCGCCTCAGCCTTCCGAGTAGCCGGAATTACAGGCATGCATTACCACGCCCGGCTGATTTTTTGATTTGTTGTAGAGATGAGGTCTCGCTGCCCAGGCGGGTCTCGAAACCGCAGGCTCAGGCAATCCACTCACCTCTGCCTCCCAAAGGCGCAGGATTACAGGCTGAGCCACTGAGCCCGGCTGTCATCACTCTTAATGTGGTTGTAAACACTGTATAAGAATTTGAATAATTAACTTGCTTGATCGCAAAACTGCTATGCAGTCCTAAGGCTCAGATTCTTTCATCATCACTGACCTACTGCTATCAGTGGCACTCACATAAATGTAATAAACCAATGTCTCTCCCTGCTGGGCCTAACTTTGTAATAGGTAAACATTATGCTCAAACCCTCTCAGATTTTGGGCTACCATGTTACAAAAGGAAATACAGTTGCCTAGGTAATTAAAGAGGGCTAAATGCTGAGGCAATGTTTAGAAAATCCGAGTATTAAAAGGAGGCATGATTTTTTAAAATTCTGAAATATGATCTGTAATTAATACTGTTTTGAGTGTGTTACACATAAGTGGACATGGAATATATTGAGTAGGTAGGTAATGTAATGAGTTATCTGAATTGGTGCAATCCTATAGGAATTAGAGGGGACGGTGATAATCTGAAAAATTTATGCCACTCTAAAGGTAAGAAACATCAACTCCGGTAAATTGTCTTATAGTAATAGGATCCCAGGATTGCTAAATCTCATGGTACTCAAGAGAAGCTGGAAATGCCTTTTTTGTTTCCTAAATTTAAAAACACTTAGTAGGCTCATATAAAATGTCTTTAGTCGGCAGAGTGGCACATGCTCCTATAGTGCCAGTTACTTGGGAGACTTGGAAGATCGCTTTAGGCCCGGTTTTCCAGGCCTAAGTGCGCTCAGTCTCTCCTGTCAATAGCCACTGCACTACAGCATGGGCAATTTAGCAAGACTCTGTCTTTAGTGTATATATTTGTGTGTCTTTAAACCAGATCCAGCCTGTGAACTGGTAGTTGAGACACTCATGTAGCTGCAGTGGTAACCAATGATTAGAAGATGAGATTGGGATAGGAAGCAGCATATTTGAGTTTGGGGACAGGGAGCAGGATAGACTAATGCCAGAGAAGAGTTAAAGATTTTATTTATTTATTTATTTATTTGAGTTGGAGTCTCACCCTGTTGCCCAGACTGGAGTGCAGTGGCCATTGCCAGCCACCGCAGCCTTGACCTGCTGGGATCCGGTGATCCTTCCGCCTCTGCCTTCCAAGTAGCTGGAACTACAGGCACGCTACCACACCCGGCTAATTTTTGATTTATTGTAGAGATGAGGTCTCGCCAAGTTGCCCAGGCAGGTCTCGAACCCACGGGCTCAGGCAGTCCACTCACCTCGGCCTCCCAAGGTGCGGGATTACAGGCTGAGCCACCGAGCCTGGCTGGCTTTTTCATTCTTCTGTATGTGTGAGATACAGAAAACCTTTGAGTTAGGGCTTTGTGAATAACCCATTGTCACTACTTCCTTCTTCCATGTATACTGGTATCTTTTCCTCAAAGCACAAAGAAATTATAAATAATTACTAAAACCTATTAATTTGTTTTTGTTCTTTCTCTTGCTATTGGTATCAAGGAACTTAAATTCTAGATGAAGATTGTGTTCATTAAAATTGGGAGACTATACTAAGCAAATTTAAAATTTTTTGCCTAGAAAAATTGAACTTTTAAAGAAGTATATAACTGGAAAACTTTTAACTTTCACTTAATATTTATATAGAGACCAGTAATTGGAATTTTTGGTAACAGTGAAAGTAATAAAGTTTTTTTTTTCAGGTCTTTTAAAATAGCTGGTTTAGGCTGGCTTGGTGGCCCAGCTTTGGGAGGCCGAAGTGAGTGAATTGCCTGAGCCCGCGGGTTCAAGACCCGCCTAGGCAATTTGGCGAGACCTCATCTCTACAATAAATCAACAAACAATTAACTGGGCGTGGTAGCACGCCTGTAGTTCCAGCTAATTGGAAGGCTGCGGCGGAAGGATTGCTGGAGCACAGCAGATCGAGGCTGTGGTGGCCGGGAGCAGCCACTACACTCCAGTCTGGGCAACTGAGTGAGACTCCAACTCATGAAAAAAAAAACAAAACAATAAAATAAATAAATAAAATAGCTGGTTTAAACCAAATGATGAACAACAACATGAGAATAATATTATACATGAAACTCTGCAAACAAGTCATTTTATAGATGAAATTAAGAATACAAAAATAGGCCGGGCTTGGTGGCTCAGCCTGTAATCCCAGCACTTTGGGAGGCCGAGGGGAGTGGATTGCCTGAGCCCGCAGGTTTGAGACCAGCCCAGGTTCCTTAGCGAGACCTCGTCTCTACAATAAAAATCAAAAAGTTAGCCAGGCTTGGTAGTTGCACACCTCTAGTTCTGGCTACTTGGAAGGCTGAGGAGGAAAGATCGCTGGAACCCAGTAGGTTGAGGCTGCGGTTCCTGGGAGTGGCCACTGCACTCCAGTCTGGGCGACAGAGTGAGACTCCAACTCAAAAAAAAAGAAAAAAAAGAATACAAAAATAATTGACATTAGCCTCATTTTTAAGAATAATGTTAAATTGTTGCGCATTCCTTTTTAAATCAGATTTCAAAATACCAGAAATTATATGCTAGAATGTTATTTTGATGAAGTTTAAATAGAAATTTCTCATGGTAGAGAAAAGAATCAATCCCAGCCGGGCTCGGTGGCTCAGCCTGTAATCCCGCACTTTGGGAGGCTGAGGAGAGTGGACTGCCTGAGCCCGCCGGTTCAAGACCTGCCTAGGCAACTTGGCGAGACCTCATCTCTACAATAAATCAAAAAGTAGCCGGGCGTGGTAGTGCACACCTGTAGTTCCAGCTACTTGGAAGGCTGAGGCGGAAGGATCACTGGAGCCCAGCAGGTTGAGGCCTCGGTGGCCGGGAGCGGCCGCTGCACTCCAGTCTAGGCGACAGAGTGAGACTTCAACTCAAAAAAAAAGAATCAATCCCACAACACAATTTTCCATGTACGTTTAAAGCATTTTAGCTTATTTAATTTGCATAATTTGAATAGCAGAGCCTTGGCTTTTGGTTAAGTTTGGAGATTAAATAATTAGCCAATTCTAGTAGATTGTTATTTCAAAATTAATTTTTAAAAAATCTTTGGGAGGTCGAGGTGAGGGGATTGCCTGATCCCATGGGTTCTAGAACAGCCTGGGCAACTTGTCGAGACCTCATCTCTACAATAAATCAAAAAATTTGCCAGGTGTAGTAGCGCATGGCTGTATTTCCAGCTACTTGGAAGACTGAGGCCAAAGGATCGCCTGTGCCCAGCAGGTCGATGCTGGGGTGGTCATGAATGTGCCGTTGTCCTCCAGCCTAGGCGATGGAGTGAGACTCCAACTCAAAAAAAAACAAATCTTCATGTAGGCAGTGTTGAATTATGGAAAAACTGTAAGGCCCACATTTAGGAGATTGAGGTTCAAATCCATCCTTTGGGAAAGATTTAAGTATTCTGAATTTCTTTTCCTTATCTGTACATGGTGATAACACGCTTTGCCAATCTGACAAGTTTGCTAAGATAATCAAATGGGGTAAAATAAAGCAGTTCTCAGAGTGATTAATAAGGCACAGGTTTTCAAACTAGTTGTACTTAAAAGGCATCGAATCATATTTTTGCCACTTAGAATGTAACTTTGGACATCTTAATTTTGGTAAGACTCAGTTTCTTCATCTATAAATTAGAGCTACTGAGAGCCTAATCTATTGGGTTGTTGTAGTAAAGATGATATATGTAAAATGCTTAGCACGTTTATGGCATATGGTATGCACTCAATAAGTGATACACCTATTATTACTATTATTTTTAGCTGTTTAGCAGACTCTTCCAGACCATTATTCACTCCCTTCACAAAATTTGTTCAAGGTGATAGCTAATGGCCCAATTATCTTTCACTGAAACAACCCAGACAGTGCTCTGTATGTCTGTCCCCATTCTACACCTACAAGTATGACCAAATTGCTTGTGTATCATAGTATTGAAAAGAGGAGGTTATTCTTAAACATTAGAAAGTTTAATAAAATAATAAATTAATAAAAATACAATGTGGGGGCCATTGCCTTGCTAGACTCTGGTGTGCCATGTGTTCTTTGAGCTATGGCTGTCGCCACGCTTCCTGACTTTGGCCCCCTCCCCAACCATGGGGAGGTGAAACTTCTTTCTCCCTTCTCTTTCTCTAATTTACTTTTAAATAAACTTTTCTCTTTTTTTCAAAAAAAAAATACAGTATGGAAAATCTAATGTAAATAATCATCTGTTTGTTGTCTAGGTTGTTATAATGTAATAAAGACTGAAATGGCTTGTGTATATAAGTATAACTGATTGGTCTTAGGGAATAAAAAAATCATCTCCTACCCCTCGTATTTGCCTTGAACAAAGTGGCACAGTAGGCTTTTGCTTCATTCAACTCAGTTGTACACTAAATGTCTATAACCCTTTTTTTGTTCTTAAGTGGCACTATTTTGGATCTTTGTATGTTTAAGATGTGGGACCATTTTGTTCATCTACTGTGCCTGGTATGATACCTTGAATATAATAAAGAGGTACCTAAATGTTGATTTTTTAAAATAACATTTTAGTTGAGAATTATTTAATATCAATGAAGTCCTATCATTTCAGAAATTAATTATGGATTTAAAACATTCTTAATTTCAGATTTCCTTTTTTTCTGGGGAACTATATTTTTAATAACAACAACACTAGTCGCCCTTCTAAAAAAAGAAAACAAAGAAGTATCAGTAGTAAAAGAAGAAACACAGGGGATCACAGATACTTACAAGTTGCTTTTTGCAATTATAAAAATGCCGGCAGTTCTGACATTTTGTCTTCTGATTCTGACTGCAAAGGTAAGAGATATAGAAATCAAATTTACCATTTTGTTATAAGTACCAATATCATGGAATATTTTTATTGCTTTCTTTATATTAGTCCCTTTCCACTACCATTAGAAGTTAACAACAAAAAACAATATTTTCTGTTTATTAAATGTATTTGAAAAGGTGTGATGATATGAAATATAATTATAAAGCTGAATGTGGGATCTTGAAAAGAACTATGTTAATTTGGAGCACTACAAATAAATGTGAACTTTTATTTAACAATGATTAATGCCTGGAATGAAACGAATGACTTGAAAAAACAATAACTCTCTATTGTTATAATGAGTACACATCTAATGTTGGGGTAATAAAATAAAATTATTTACTTAGAATGTGGTTTGCAAAGTTATGGAATATATGGGTATAATAGGTCTATTTTAAAAATTTGGCCAGCTATGGTGGTTTACGCCTATAATTCCAACACTTTGCGGGACTGAGGCCAGAGAATTGCTTGAACCCAGGAGTTAGAGACCAGCCCTAGCAACATAGCAAGATCCCTTTTCTACAAAAA
>NW_007251295.1:81252-92378 GCF_000164805.1 Carlito syrichta
AATTAAGTGGCTGTGGTGATGCACACCTGTAGTCCCAGCTATTCAAGAAGCTGAGGATGAAAGACCACTTGAGCCCAGGAGTTCAAGGCTGCAGTAGACTATGACTGCACTAGTACATTCCAGCCTGGGTGACAGAGTGAGACCCTGTCTCTAAAAATTAAAATATAATAAAATAATTTTAAAATTCATTGAATTATTTTTTTAAATACTGAAAGGAAAATTATACCGTAAGATAAGTGGATTACTGGTAACTTTTATTCTGTATTAAGATGTCCCAGTTTAATAGTTCTAAACCATTTTCAACATGTTATACTAGAATAAAAATAAGTATGTTTTGTTATAATTAACTATTGTTAGATTTTGAATTAATATTTCTAAAATCCAGAACCTTACAGAATTTTCATTTGTACATAATACATAAATACCTTATTGCTATCTTTTGACAGGTCTGAAGGAAATGTAACCTCATTGTTTTTACTTAAAATAATGAATTTTTCCTCCTTAATGATAGAAAGGGAAAGTTCAGAAAATGCTGAAAGGTTCAAGGAGGTCATAATGATATCATCTAATTATATCAGTTAGGAATAAACATTTTTGACATTTTTGTTATGTTTCCTTCTAACCCCACTTATTTCCCTATATATATGTATGTGCATGCATATGTGTATACACATACTTCATGTATATATTTATTTACACATATACCTTAAAAATAGTATTGAATCATACTGTATATAGTGTTTTATCTTGTTTTAGTCCTATCTCAAACATATTTCTCTAGCATTAAATGCTATTTGAAAACATCATTTTTAGTAACTACATAGTATAGTCATAATGTGTAAATTTGCCATATGCAATTTTTCTGTTGTTTTATACTTAATTTATTTATGTTTTTAAATTATAAAAATGCACTAGTGGACATTTTTGTGCATAAGTTTTTCTTTGATGTTGTGAATATTTCCTTCCAATAGATTTTTAACTAGATAATTAGTGGGTCCATGAATAAGATTGCTGAAATGCTTTTCAAAAGGTTATACTAATTTATACTGCTCCCAGAAGCACATAAGAAAATGCTTCAGCTACACAGTCTATTATCCTGTGTTCTTTCAAACTTCTCTGAAAATACATATCTCCTGACTTTTAAACTATTGATTAATTTTCCTTTCGTGTTTTAAATAAATGGACTGTATGTTTTGCTTTCTTATGTTTGGTGCATGTGTCTTTTTGATTGTTATATTTGTGCTATTTACCTATATTGTTATTTATAGCAATAGTTTGTTCATCTCATTGCTCTATAATATTCCATTGTATGAGCATGCAACAATTTATCCATTCTATTAACAGATACTTGGCGTCATTATGAGTAATGTTTCTAGGAACATTCATGTTCATGACTTTTGATGAACATAGGTGCACATTTCTTTTTTTTTTTTCTTTTTTCTTTTTAGTGTATGTTTCTGATGGATAAATATGTAGAAGTGGAATTACTGGGTTATAGAAAATGCTTAGTATATACTGCCCAACAGTTTTCCAAAGTAGTGGTTTCAGTTTTCCCACCATGAGCAGTATAAGAGAATTCTAATTGTGTTGCATCCTTAAAAACACATACACTGTATTGTCTTATTATTATTATTTTTTGAGTTGGAGTCTCACTCGGTCACCCAGACTGGAGTGCAATGTCACGCTTACGGCGACCGCAGCCTTGACCTACTGGGCTTAGGTGATCCTTCTGCCTCAGCCTTCCAAGTAGCATGTGCAGCCATGCCCGGCTAATTTTTTGATTTATTGTAGAGATGAGGTCTTGCTAAGTTGCCCAGGCTGGTATCAAACACATGGGCTCAGGCAGTCCTCTCACTTCAGCCTCCCAAAGTACAAGGATTATAGGCATGAGCCACTGGGCCTTACCTGTCTTTTGAATTATAGCCTTTCTGGTGGGTATGCGGTGACATCTTGCTATGGTTGTAATAGAATTTCCCTGATGATGAAATAAATTGAAATTGAGCATCTTTTCATATGGTTATTGATCATTTGAATATACAGGGTTCCCTTTTTCTTTAAATTTGTAAAATTGTTCTTTTAACATATCATGGAATTGATTTTTTTTTAGTTATATGTGTTACAAATATCTCCTACTATACAACTTATAAGGCAGAGTCAGTGTTGAAGTCAGTTTATATATCTTATTTTTACAGAGAGAATGATAAAATGTAAGTGAAATTCACTTTTGGACTTAAGTGAAGTTACATTGATGTTTAATTTTTTTATGGCGAAATTTGCTCTTTGGTTCCATTTCAAGAAGTTATGGTGTATACTACTTAAATTTCTTTTTTTAAAAAAATTGTGTCATATAACTTCAATCTTTTTGGAAAATTTATTAGTAGAAATAACTTTGTTATTTTCTTTATTCAGATTCTCTATTGTTAATATTTAACTTCACTTTCTTTTTTCTGTATATTTTCTTTTTCAATATATATTTGTTACATTTCTTTGAAATATTTGAGAGTAATTTGTACCTATCATGTATAAATACCTTTACCCATAGATACCTTAAGTATGTATTTCCTAAAAACAAGATTTTGTCATATAAAACAACAACTCAATGAAATAACAGGAAATTTAAAATTGATACATATTATTATCAAATACAGTCCGTATCCAAATTTCAACAGTTGTCCCCACTTGCAGTCCTTATAACTTTATTTTTTCTTGATCAGGGATTCAATCCCGGATCACACATTACATTTAGTTGGTATTAACCTTTCATTGTCTTTCATAACCTTGACATTTTTTAAGAATACCGGCCAATTATTCTGTAGAATGTTCTTCCAGTTAGGTATTTTTGTAGGTTTCTTTATGTTTGGATTCAGGTTATGGGTATATGACAGGAAGACTACTAAAGTAATATTCTGATGTCTTCAGGGAGTTTTACTGAGAGTCATATCATCTCTCTTTACCCCCTGAACTGTTGTTTCTAACTTTGATTACTTTGTTAATTCATTGTAAAGTTACTATTTTTCATTTTATAATTAAAAACTAATATATGGGGAGACACTTTGAGATTGTCTATATTATTTCACCTCAAACTTTTAGTCACTACTTTTAGTAGCATCCTTACTCTTTTTTGTTGTTTTTAAGAATTTAACTATACTTTGTTTCCCCTCATTTTATTCAACCTCTCAGAAATAATGTTTTCTCAGAATTACTTTTGAAACATTAGATGAACTTAGGAAATTTTGTTATGGTCAGTCAGAAATATAAAAATTATGGATGTAACAGTGAGGCTTCATTTTAGCCAGATTTATTTGAGATTTTTTTTTTTTTTTTGAGTTGGAGTCTTACTCTGTCGCCCAGAATGGAGTGCACTGGCCGCTCCCGGCCACCACAGCCTCGACCTGCGGGGCTCCGGTGATCCTTCTGCCTCAGCCTTCCAGGTAGCTGGAACTACAAACGCTCACTACCACGCCCGGCTAATTTTTGATTTATTGTAGAGATGAGGTCTCGCCAAGTTGCCCAGGCGAATCTCGAACCCCCTGGCTCAGGCAATCCACTCACCTCAGCCTCCCAAAGCCGCGGGATTACAGGCTGAGCCACTGAGCCCAGCTGAGATCTTAAAGGCTTAAGATCTCTTAATGGCTTAAGAGATCTTAAACTTAAAACATGTAAATCAATAAGTTTGGATTTTTGACAGTGTTTATTATAACAGATTGGACTTTTTTGAAGTGGAAATTTAGTTGTAATTAGAGGCATCTATAGTTACTATGAGTATTGAATTTTTGGTTGTTTTCACTAAAATTGTTAATAAACCATAGCATACAATGTGCCTTCTCTAACTTGATTGTTGTACCGATATAATAATATGATACTTACTTGTAACTGTCATGGATCGATAATGAAATCGAGGTCCTTGAAGAACTTACATATGCTTGGAGGAAAATATTTCATAAGTCACAAATTAAAATACTTTTGTGTTTTTATATTGCAGATTGGTTTTTCAGCAGCAGATGCAGTAACAGGACTGAAATTGGTAGAAGAGGGAGTACCCAAAGAACATTTAGCGTTATTGGCAGTTCCAATGGTTCCTTTGCAGATAATATTACCTCTGATTATCAGCAAATACACTGCAGGTCCCCAGCCACTAAATATATTTTACAAAGCCATGCCCTACAGGTAAAAACGAAATAAAAGTTTACTAAATAAGAAAGGTTAAAATGAGGAACATTTATCAATGTCACTAATATCTGAGTGTAGTGTATATATGGAAAAAAAAGCTCGAAAATCATCTTTAATTTCAGTATCATTTATATGCACTTTTATCTCTTTTTAGCTTCCTAACAGGTTTTAAATACAGGCTTCTTTCATATGGTAGGGGCACATATTTCTGTTTGTGTTTTTGTTTAACCTAAAATGGAAGTCAACTCAGATGTTCCTTTCTTTTTCTATAGATTATTGCTTGGATTAGAATATGCCCTACTGGTTTGGTGGACGTCTAAAGTAGAACATCAAGGGGGATTCCCAATATATTACTATATCATCGTGCTGCTGAGTTATGCATTACATCAGGTAAGCTTCCTGTGACTTCCTCAGAAAGTAAACTGTTCTATATAAAATGAAGAAACTTTTCTACAGTTGCTTTAAAATAATGGTAATAAATTCTAAGATTTAATCATGAATCAGATATAATTATTATTTGACAGTGAACTTTAAGACTATGACTTTTTTTTTTTTTTTTTGAGTTGGAGTCTCACTCTGTCACCCAGACTGGAGTGTAGTGGCTGCTCCTGGCCACCGCAACTTCGACCTGCTGGGCTCCGGTGATCCTTCCACCTCAGCCTTCCAAGTAGCTGGAACTACAGGGGTGCAGCTACCATGCCCGCTAATTTTTGATTTATTGTAGAGATGAGGTCTCGCCAAGTTGCCCAGGCAGGTCTCGAACCTGCGGGCTCAGGCAGTCCACTCACCTCGGCCTCCCAAAGTGCTGGGATTACAGGCTGAGCCATCCAACCTGGCCAAGCCTATGACTTGATTCAGTTCTCTTTATGAAAAGTTTCTTATTCATTCATTTACTTAAAAAAATTCATTCAACAAGTATATTTCAGAATTGATTCCAAAGCCAACTAATTCTACTCTTGATAACACCCTCATTCTGTCCCTAGATTTGGGATCTTTCTTTAAGTCTTAATATCTTTTCTTTCTGAAAGTTTTGAGAAATAATAAATGGCTACTGGGTTAGAGCTCCCAGGTTTAGTTTCTGTATTGAACGTTATGACTTACTCTTTGTGAAGCTATGTGTTAAAGCTGTGTTTTCTTTCTTTGTTAAATATGTTAGTAATCCCCACTTTGCTCTAGCCTCACCTAAGCTGCTGTTGTAGAATGAGGTTTTTTGTTCTGGCTGCAAGTGATTCAAGTAAATGGAAAAGGCCCAGCAGTAACCTTTGGGATTCAATTACAGTTATTACTAATGCATATTTAGAATCACTATGCATTTTTTGGTGGAACATAGTCTAAAGCCTTTGAAAGTTATATTTGGTAATGTCTTACTTAGTTTTTAACTGAAACCTAAATATATATGGCTTCCAAGTAATCTCAGTAGTTTTGTGCATACAGTAAATCATTTAGGAGAGTTCCATAGTGGATCATGTCTGACTAAATTATGTTTATAAAATCCTTGAGGCCAGGCAGTCAAATATAATTTTTTTCTGTTTTGCACAGGCTTACTTAATGATAAGCACATAATAGAAGTTAAAATAAGTGCTTATGCTCAATAAGTGCTTCACTATCTCTGTCTACATGTTTTAGTCCCCAAATTTTATTTGTCTTTGGATTTCATTTGAGAATTTCCCCAAATGTGTAGTCATTGAAACTCAAGACAACCAGATGCTTTTTTGGGGGGAAAAAAAAGATACAAGGCCAAGCAAATTTGAGAAATTATATATAACATGACTCTTTTGTAAGTAGCATCTTAATCATTCCTCTAACAAATATTAAATAAACACCTTCTCCCTGCCAGAAACCATTCTGAATTCTGAAATGTAACTGAATAAATCATGCCATAGTTCCTGCACTCAAGGAGTTTATATCATGAAGTTTTTCAGAAAAGCTACAGTGAAAGGAACCTTTTAAATTTTGTGTAACTATGTCTCTCAGTCTTACTTGACTTTGGAACTTTTTTCTGTACTCTCCATGGAAATTTTGGAAACATGATTTGTTTCCATCTTTCTAAATAGAAAGTTGATTCTTGCCTCTTAAGCACTTTTTGCCTCTTAGGGAGGTTTTTCTGTTCAGTTTGTCACATATATTTTGAAATTTTCGTGTGTGTGTATGTATGTGTATGTATAGAAGTAAAAAATATAACGTGCTCAGTGGCTCACCCTGTAATCCCGTACTTTGGGAGGCTGAGGTGAGTAGATTGCCTGAGCCCACAGGTTCGAGACCCGCCTGGGCAACTTGACAAGACCTCATCTCTACAATAAATCAAAAAATTAGCTGGGCATGGTAGCGCATGCCTGTAGTTCCAGCTACTTGGAAGGCTGATACAGAAGGATTGCCAGAGCCCAGCAGGTCGAGGCTGCGTTGGCCAGGAGTGTGCCATTGTACTGCAGTCTGGGTGACAGAGTGAGACTCCAACTTAAAAAAAAAAAAAAAAGAAGAAAATATAATCGTATTTTAGTATGGGAGCGTTTATGTGTATAAGTATATAAATGTAAATACATAATACATAATATATGATATATATTTAAGTACAGTACAAATATGAGGTTTTGCATTTTGCTATATGCATCCTTCAGTGCCACTTCCTCTGTCACTTTCTCTGTTGATCCTTCCTTCATTGTGATAGAATTAATCTCTCATTTATATTTATGCCCAGTAGTATGATGTGTACTTCTATTTACAATACTTAGTACATTTCATCATAATTATTACCTATTCTCCCAACCTAGAATAAATTCTTCAAGGACACCAAAGGACTCTTTCTTATTCATTTTTATATTGCCATGATCTTAAAGGTTAGCCTATAGTAGGGGCTTGATAAATGTTTGTTAAATTGAGTTTAAGAAAGATCATGAAAATTAATTTTCAGGCTTATGATTTTGATGTTCTTAATTTAAACCATAGTTTGATAAGTCTAATCTTACTAAATATGTTTTACATCTTCCCCGAAGGTTACCTTGTACAGCATGTATGTTTCCATAATGGCTTTCAATGCAAAGGTTAGTGATCCACTAATTGGAGGAACATACATGACCCTTTTAAATACCGTGTCCAATCTGGGAGGAAACTGGCCTTCTACAGTAGCTCTTTGGCTGGTGGATCCCCTCACAGTGAAGGAGTGTGTAGGAGCATCAGACCAGAATTGTGGAACACCTGATGCTGTTGAGGTATGTTTTAATTTTAGATAATGCTAAGCTAATATTAAGATATTAATTTCCTTGTTTTGCCTCTGAAAGTACTATCCCTTTTAAAAAATCATATCTGCACATAGTTTCTAGTGTAGAAATCTATATATATTTTTCCTTTCCTGTCCTAACTGAGGGTAATGACGCATTCAGATCAGCAAGACTAGCTCACTCAAAGGTGCTTCTCTGCAGAGAAGAGGCCATCTCTCTTTCCTCCACTTTGAGGATCACTGTCCGATCCATAGAAAAGGGGAGCTTCTACAGGCTGTTGATAACAGCAATTGTAGGTATAAAACTGAGCGGTGAGTAACATTAGTTCACATCCAGAGTAGGTTCACTGGAAATTTTTGTGTGTGTGTGTGTGTGTGTGTGTGTGTGTGTGTGTGTGTGTGTGTCTTGGAGTCTCACTCTGTTGCCCAGGCTGGAGTGCAGTGGCAGGCTCATGGCCATCCCAGCGCCAACCTGCTGGGTTCAGGCAATCATTCTGCTTCAGCTTTCCAAGTAGCTGGAACTACAGGCGTGCACCACCACACCCAGCTAATTTTTTTATTTACTGTAGAGAAGAGATCTCACCGAGTTGCCCAAGCTGATCTTGAACCCCTGGGCTCAGTCAGCTTTCTTGCCTCAACCTCCTAAAGTACTGGGATTATAGGTTTGAGCCACTCACTGTGCCCGGCCATGGAAATTTCTTTACATTTCCAAATATGAAAAGCTGTATCTTGAAAATCAGTATTATTCACGACAAGAGCTGAAAATTGTTTATAATCCTATTAGTAGCATTAGAGAGATTGAGATAAATTAGCATATTTTGCCATTGAAATTAAAGTGAAATGTTAAAATGTTTTAAGAATAACATATTTTGATTAATCCTTAACATTGTAAAGTAGAAGCATATTAATTGCTGAATACTTTCACTTTGGAGTTGTAGAATGTTTGTTATAATTTTATTTTTACAGCTTTGCAAAAAAGTTGGTGGCTCATGTATTACAGCACTGGATGGTTATTATGTGGAGTCCATTATTTGTGTTTTTATTGGATTTGGTTGGTGGTTCTTTCTTGGTCCAAAATTTAAAAGGTTACAGGATGAAGGACCATCTTCATGGAAGTGCAAAAGGAACAATTAATGCACACGTCACTGGACATTCTAGAAAGGTAATTGTCATTTAGTTTTAATTCAGAGAGCTATGATAATCAGTACACAGGAGTATAAAATATTATTTTCAACAAGAAATTATTAATATAAAATGCCAAATGGTTGAAAAATAGAGACCTCTATATATTTGATCATATTTTTCCTTGCTCTGTCGATGTATTTAAAATTTACTTAAGGTCATGAAATTGGTTCTAAAATAATTTTTCTGGCCTTGTTATTTGATTTATATCTTTTTAATTTACTGACCAAAGCATGTTCTAAGCTGCAATGCAATAGTCATGGGTGGTATCCATGCAGTTAAGTATTGTTATCAGTACTTATCATTGAGCTGTATTTAAAATTTTGGTACAATAGATTAAGTGGAAAATAGCTTGATATGCAGGTATTAACTATAACTAGTGTGACCTTATTGCAGTTAAAATCTTTTTGTTTTAAACTGTAAATTGATTAAATTTTATGTAGAAGTTGCTGAGAAGAGAATGTAGACTACATACATGTCATTTTAGTTGTTATTTCCTGATATAACCACATTGTACAAATGAATCTGTGCTAAAAAAAAATAAAAGACTATTTTAAGTGTAATTTCCTGCTTTTGTAAACGTTAAAGATTTATAAGAAGATTACTCAAACTATTTTTTATAAAATGAAAGTTATAATTTTTTAATTTATTGATTCCTCCTGCCCCTGCCCCTTCTTTTGGAAAATATTTCTATTTCTTGTTAACTTTTCCCCTAAAGCTTAACATTTGTTTTTTGCCATAAGTGCTTCATCGCAGAGAGACAGCTAATGAGGGAATTAAATTTAGTGTTGTATGTATGTTTGTGGCAAAGTTTTGAAAATAAAAATTAAATGTTATTCTTCAAGAAGTTTTTTTTTAATCACAAGAGAAAAGATGGTAAAGCCTTCTGATTAGGTAAAATGTAAATGAGTACTATCATAATTTTAAAACTAATATTTTAAAGAAAGACAGATATTTTGTGCCTTTGACAAAATTTTGTAGTGGAAGAATGTTTAATTAAGCACTTTACTGGTGAAAAAGATCTCCCAATTACTTTATGCCAAATTGTGTACTGTATTTTCATTAATTAAAACACAATCTTTTGTTTGTAAACTAGAGTTTCTAGTGAACAGTTGTCATTCCAGGAGAATTAAGCTTTTGAGTACTTTAGCAGTTTTCAACATACTGGGTACACCCAGTGATAAGATTTTTTTGCATATTTTGCTATACATTACTCTGGCTTTTTAGAGATTATATAAATTATTCAAAGGTTAGAGAAAATAAGAGATTAAGTTACAAGTCTTAATAATTTTATCTTTGTGGGAAAATATATACTAACTCTTGATTTTGTTAATTTTATAACATAGGTTGAATTTTAGAGTGGGGTTTTTATAAGTAATGGAGGATAAAATGGGTGGGAGAAAATGGCACACAGCTTCTGAAGAAAGGGGCAGTGGCCTCTAGAACACATGCATTGCCATTGGAAAGCCAGTGTTGGACATCGATGTCAGATCCTGAAGAATCACCTGAAAAAATAAACATCCTAGAGGCATGGAGGCTACACCAAACCATGGACTACAGTACTTGGTGACATGGTTGTCTATTATCATGTATTATAATCAAAATGTTTACTTGAATAAAGAAAAAAACCCACTTAACTCTCACATGTGAAATTATTTTGATTTTTAATTTTTGGATTAAGTTTAGATTGCCATAATAATCTTTTATTTCTTCCAATGTATATTATTGCAAACAAATTACATATACTTTTAAACATAGTTTTAAGTCTATACATCTTTAATGACTTGATTTTTAGAACATTTAAAATCTTGGACTATAAGGTGAAGGTCATTAATTGCAATTACTCTAGAAACAAACAAAAATATTTTGAATTGTAGCCATTGGTAATTTGGATACATGCTGGTAATACATACCAAAAAAGAACTGCTAATAGCTATGTTCAACTGTACATTGATCATTAATGGCATTTAAAAATGATCTATCTGAATGGTTCTGTTCATTGTAAATCAATAGTACTAGAAAATACTACCCTATTTTTGTGTGGGTGTTTTTCTTGGTTGATTTATTCTGATACATTAAACTGTATCCTAAAGTGTGAACATTAATTCTTCCAGTTAGTGCATTATTTATTTCCTGGCTAATATTAGATTGAACATATATCTCTTTATGTCACTATTTCCATATATTCATTGGTTGCAACATGTATGCATATATATCTGAGTTTTAAAAATTCTTATACTACTTAAAACAACAACAAACCCCCTTCATTATAAATATCTTAATTTTGTCTGATCAATCATAAAAGTTTCTTCAACACCTTAAATAGATTTCTTGATTTTTTTTTTTTTTTTGAGTTGGAGTCTCACTCTGTCGCCCAGACTGGAGTGCAGTGGCCGCTCCCAGCCACCGCAGCCTCGACCTGCTGAGCTCCAGCAATCCTTCCGCCTCAGCCTTCCAAGTAGCTGGAATTACAGGCGTGCACTACCACGCCCAGCTGATTTTTTGATTTATTGTAGAGATGAGGTCTCGCTGCCCAGGCGGGTCTCGAACCCGTGGGCTG
>NW_007251295.1:92497-104279 GCF_000164805.1 Carlito syrichta
CACTCACCTCAGCCTCCCAAAGGCACGGGATTACAGGCTGAGCCACCGAGCCTGACTATTTCTTGATAATTTTTATATTAAAATTTTGAAATTTAAACCTACAATCTGAAGTTGTTAGATTTTTATCCCTTTATTGCAAAGGTTTTTATCCTAAACAGATGTCAGTGGGCCCTGAAACCCATGAATTGCTTTCAAAACTCTAGATATGTAATTTTTTGTTTTTCTGAACTGAGTAAATTCTTGAATGGACTGTGATCCAAAACACATAGTTTTGAAAGTGGGCTATACTGTGAATTATAATAAAAAATCTGAAATAATAATTGTAAAATTGCTTAAAGCATCCTGAAAACAATGTTGAAAGAAAGTTTATTTTTAATGATGAAAACTGGAAAATCTCTGTTTATAGTACTGTATTGAACTCGAAACCTTGAGGGAATTAGAGTAAATAACACCTTGCTGGTAGAAGAGAGGCCATAAGAGTGAATTATATCCTATGAAAGATACATCTTAGCCATTTATCCCTTTTTTTTTTTTTGAGTTGGAGTCTCACTCTGTCGCCCAGATTGGAGTGCAGTGGCCACTCCCGGCCACCGCACCCTCGACCTGCTGGGCTCCAGCGATCCTTCCGCCTCAGCCTTCCAAGTAGCTGGAATTACAGGCGTGCACTACCACGCCCAGCTGATTTTTTGATTTATTGTAGAGATGAGGTCTCGCTGCCCAGGCGGGTCTCGAACCCGCGGGCTCAGGCAATCCACTCACCTCAGCCTCCCAAAGGCGCGGGATTACAGGCTGAGCCACCGAGCCCGGCTTATCCCTTTTTTTAAATGGATAACATTTATTTTGCCTTCTTAACAAATCCAAAAAAGTATGTTGCTTTATATTAAATGGTTCAGATCATTATTTAATATAAGTGATGACCATATTTATTTTTGTATTGTAGGAAAACGTATTTTTTCCTAATAGTTGAAAAGATGACTAAAGCTATATAACACAGACCATGCTAAAAATAAAGAACAAGTTGGAAACAGCCCATGCAGATTCCCAAAATGCATTTTACCTTAGTATAAGAAAGAATAAATTTTTAAAATAATTCTATTACAACTAGGATTATTTAAAAAGAAACATTTTAGTTACAGAAGAAAGTTGATACTGTACATTACAACTATTGAGTTATTTTATTTTATTTTATTTACTTATTTTTTGAGTTGGAGTCTCACTCTGTAACCCAGACTGGAGTGTAGTGGCTGCTCCTGGCCACCGCAGCCTCGACCCGCTGGGCTCCGGCGATCCTTCCGCCTCAGCCTTCGAAGTAGCTGCAACTACAGGCATGCGCTACCACGCCTGGCTAATTATTTTATTTTATTTTATTGTAGAGATGAGGTCTTGCCAAGTTGCCTAGGTGGGTCTCGAACCCACGGGCTCACAGAGTTTTTTTAAAAACTAATGTCTTTGGTAGACAGCAAGGCATAATTATTTTCTCTTAGAGAGTATTTAAAATACCTATTACAGACCATGCTCTTTTTCCAATTTAGCTTATATCTGCCTAATTAAATCACTATTTGGTTTGGGGCTAAGAGCCCACCCATTTTCTACCAATCAAACCACTTTTAGAGTGTTTATTTTAATTCCCCAATTTGTTAGCAAGGAAGAATCAGCATGGAGAGTTAAATTTCCTTCCTATAACTTTGTTTTGGTGGAGGTAGAGCCCATGTCAGGGAAGGCTGATTAATGTACAGGACTTATGCTCTTTCCCTTAAGTGAATAGACATACTTGACTATTGGACTATAAAGATTGCTTTTTTTTTTTTTTTGAGTTGAAGTCTCATTCTGTCACCCATACTGGAATGTAGTGGCACCCCCGGCCACCGCAGCCTCGACCTACTGGGCTCCCGTGATCCTTCGCCTCAGCCTTCCAAGTAGCTGGAACTACAGGCGCGCGCTACCACACCCGGCTAATTTTTTGATTTATTGTAGAGATGAGGTCTCGCCAAGTTGCCCAGGCGGGTCTCGAACCCACGGGCTCAGGCAATCCACTCACCTCAGCCTCCCAAGGCGCGGGATTACAGGCTGAGCCACCGAGCCCGGCCAAGATTGCTTTTAAGGAAGCTTGTTTTATTGTGGGGAAAGGGAATGGATGTTTTGTAGGAGAAAATAGTTTATGTAGCAGAATGAAAATTCCATGATTTTCGTCTTACTCTTTAAAAAATGTTTGGCCCAAGTGTATTTTTTTTTTTTTTTTTGAGTTGGAGTCTCACTCTGTCACCCAGGCTGGAGTGCAGTGGCCCTCCTGGCCACCGCAGCCTCGACCTGCTGGCCTCCGACGATCCTTCCGCCTCAGCCCTCCACGTAGCTGGAACTACAGGCGCGTGCTACCACTCTCGGCTAATTTTTTATTTATTGTAGAGATGCAGTCTCGCCAAGTTGCCCAAGTGGGTCTCGAACCCGCGGGCTCAGGCGATCCACTCACCTCGGCCTCCCAAGGCACGGGATTATAGTCTGAACCACCGAGCCCGGCTCCAAGTTTATTCTTAGACAGATTATATTTAAAATGTCAGCAATATTAATTTGCATAGCTCGAAGTCTTGAGTCATTTAGAAGAACTTTGCTACAGTTAACAGTTTTTATTGTCAATACAGACAATACAATTTTAAAACAACTTTGAATAATAATGAGTAAATAGCATGACTGAAGTGAAATTTTGTAGGGAATTATTATATGTTTCTAAAATTTAGTACCCTAGAGAGTTATAATTAATCAGTCCCTAATATAAAATATAAATATGAAACCTATTCTTATGTTTCTTGAAATGACATTAAATGTTGGAGAATTTAATTGTATAGTTATAATTAATGAAATTCAGGTTTTTAAAATCACATAAAATTTGGACAGTAAAAAATTGGAGCAAAATTTGATATTTTAAATATTTTGGCATATTTGATAAATTGATAAATTACCATGGTTAAGCTATATTGGTGAATCTATATCTATTACTGTCCTCCAATATTGTCTTTGCAAGGATTAGCATTAAATTTGAAAAATATGTGAAAACTGTCATAGTTGAAATCCTTATGACATTATTGTGCTCGTGTACAGGTTTGAGTATATGTGGAAGGTTTAGTTATATTTGGTTAATTTATTAATAATTGTGCGTTAAACTTTAATGTTTATGCAGTGTTTAAGTATTAGGAATATATTTGAAATAAATTCTCCAGATTTTTATATAAAGGGTTATTTACTTATTTATTTATTTATTTATTTATTTTTTGAATCGGAGTCTCACTCTGTCACCCAGACTGAAGTGCAGCGGCACGGTCACAGCCACCACAGTCTCGACCTGCTGGGCTCAGGCGATCCTTCCACCTCAGCCTTCCAAGTAGCTGGAACTACAGGCGTGCTCTACCACGCCCGACTAATTTTTTTGATTTATTGTAGAGATGAGGTCTCGCCAAGTTGCCCAGGAAGGTCTCGAACCCACGGGCTCAGGCAATCCACTCACCTCGGCCTCCCAAAGCGCTGGGATTACAGGCTGAGCCACCCAGCCCGGCATAAAGGGTTATTTAAATGCTCAAATTGATTGTTACACAATCGATCTCTAAAAAATAAACAAGGAAATACCTTGTTTTCATTTTTATTAATAGCTAAATTTTCAAATCAATTATGTTAAATTTGCAGCAGATAATTAAAACCAACTACAGTAATTTCAAGTAATGTACGTTTGCCAAATCTTTTTTATTTTTTTAGGAAACCATCCTCAATTACTGTTTGTATCTTTTATTAGTAATCTGGGCAAAGGGATGGTCACGAAGAAGTATGACACTTTTCCCTTTAAATGACATATAGATAGTTGAGGATTATTAAGAGTCTCAATGGGAAATTTTATCACAAAACCTGATTCTTAAAATGTTTGTATTTGGATATTGCTGTCATCAAAGGTTAGTTTTGAAGAATTTTCTTTAAAGTGTGAAACTGGACTGGGCACGGTGGCTCAAGCCTGTAATCCCAGCACTTTGGGAGGCCAAGGTGAGAGGATTGCCAAAGCTCAGGGATTCAAACTCAGGGGTTCAAAACCAGTCTGGGCAACTTGGTGAGACCTCTCTGCAATAAATAAAAAATAATAATAAGCCAGGCAGGGTAGCACAGTCCTGTAGTTCCAGCTACTTGGAAGATTGAGAGGAACGATAACCTGAGCCCAGCAGGTTAGAGCCTAAGCATGCGCCACTGCACTCCAGCTTGGGCAACAGAGTGGGACTCCAATTCATACATAAATAAAGTGTGAAACTGTAGAGAAAGTATTTTATGTTTCTGTACAATTGGAGCTTTTTGAGCAAATTGTACAGAAATGTGAGACCTGTTCTTGAAAGAGAAGCCTTTGAAATTTTTTTTTTTTTCTTGAGTTGGAGTCTCACTCTGTCCTCCAGACTGGAGTGCAGTGGCACTCTCATGGCCACCACAGCCTCGACCTGCTGGGCTCAGGCGATCCTTCACCTCAGCCTTCCAAGTAGCTGGAACTACATGTGCATGCTAACACACCTGGCTTCTTTTATTTATTGTAGAAATGAGGTCTCGCCAGGTTGCCCAGGCTGGTCTCAAATTAGTGGGCTCAGGCAGTCCTCTCACCTTGGCCTCCCAAAGAGCTGGGATTATAGGAGTGAGCCGCTGTGCCCAGCCTGAAAGTAAATTTTGACTGAATAAGCTGGGCACGGTGGTTCACTCCTGTAATCCCAGAACTTTGGGAGGCAGAGGTGAGAGGATTACCAGAGCTCAGGGGTTCGAGACCAGCCTGAGGACATGGTGAGACCTCATCTCTACACTAAATCAAAAACTCAGCCAGGTATGGTGGCACATGCCTGTGGTTCCAGCTACTTGGAAGGCTAAGGTGGAAGGATCACCTGAGCCCAGCAGGTAATAAACAACTAAATAAATGTTGACTGAATAGATGGTGAGAAACCATCCAGAGTGTATTTAGTTTGCTAGGACTGCCCTAACAATACACCACAGACTGGGTGGCTTAAGCAGTGGAAATTTGTTTTCTCACAACTCTGGAGCCTGGAAGTCCAAGACTGTGTTAGCCTGTTGGGTTTCTCCTGAAGCCCCTCTTGGTTTGGAGATGCCACCTTCTCACTGTGTTCTCACATGACCTTTTGTGTGCATTTGTCCCTGGTATCTCTCTCACAAGAACACCAGTTCTGTCAGCTGAGGGGCTCCATCTTATGACCTCACTTATAGCCTTAATACCCTCCTTACAGACCCTAACTCCAAATATGGTCATTAGGGGTTAGGGCTTCAACATATGAATTTTGAGAAGACACAATTCAATCCATAGCAGAAAGTTACTTCTCCAGTATGCACATTTCAAAGGGGGATGAGACCTGGGATTTTGAAGACATCTCTGGTTACAAATCTGGAGACACTAGTCTTGTCTTCCCCCGACAGACTTATATTTATATTCCAAAAGGTGAGATACTTCCCAAGGAGTATTTGTTTATGCTAAGAAGATACGACTTCCCTTCCTCTCTCTGGGAGAGAGGAGAGCTTCTGTACAGCTGCCCCATATAACTAGACAGATATGGGGGGTCCTCACCTACAGTACCACAAACTCCAGTACATGCAAGCGTACCAGTCTGATAAGCTCTTATTGGTCTGGTTCACCCTGCAGAGGAGAATTGGGGAGTGGAGAGAAGCAGGGTGGTGGCTATAAATAAACAAATCTGTTCCTGCTTGAGAGGCTTAATGTGTGCTTTCAGGACAATGAATATGGGAATTTACCTGACATTTCTTGGAATTCTAGTTCTACTTTTTATTATGGCCTGAGGTATTGAAAACCTGGAATCAAGAGTTCAGTCTCAAGTGATTAGACATCTCCTTTGGTATTTTCTCCTAGTCTAAATGGGCTAAATTATCCAAGTAACTCAAGGTGGTAATTTTCAAAAGTCCACTTCTGTAAGTAGAGGAAATTGTAAATTTAGTATTTTAATAGTGAGCCAAGGCAAAAATTGGAAAGTTTATGTGAAGAAATCACACCCTAGAATTCAGGTAATGTAAATTATTGCAAAAGCAGAAAGCTTGCTTTTTAAATCATTTAACAAGGAAATGTTAAACCACTTCAAAATAACACATTTACAGGATTTTGAACATTTTTGTTTATTAAGTTAATAACTTCTAACAAAAGAAATAGCCTAGTTTTTGGTTTTGAAAAAATTCATTTTTTTCATCTGTAACTCGATTTTTTATTGCTGATCAAATACTGCCTGCACTGATAGACTTGCATGTGTATTGTAATCGGTATATTGTCAAGTATGCAAAAGCTTGTAAATTTTACGAATGCTTGTAAATTTTGCGGTTTGCAAGCATTACTTTATTGATAATGACCTTTTTTACTGTCAGTTTCTAATAAAATAAAATTGGAGGCAGGAATATGAGCTAGAAGGCCTTCATAGTGAACAGGGACTAAACTAGAATGACAGCAATGGAAAGGAAAAGAAGAAATGGATTCCAGAGTGTGGCGGTGAATTATAAAAACAATTGATTGCCGGTGGAAGGCTTGAGGGTTTACATTTTAGTGATTGTAGGAAATGTAGGTGGAGTAACTGAGAGGGAAGGTAGTTTTAATTCAGAAGATTACAGTATGATATGAGTAGATATTTGTTTCAAAACTTGTTTTTTTCCCTAAGAAACTGAAACTTGAGCATTCTCTTGAGTTCAGTGAGTGAGCCAGGGAGGTAAAGCCAGTAAGAATGCAAAAGAGAAGGGGAAATTTCCAAAGAGAATCTTTGGAAAAACTTAACATTTATTACTGTGCAAAATTAAATGATATAGTCTTCCTTATTCTAGTTCTTCTAAAAATAAGATTGAAAGTTAAGAGTTTTGTTATGTAAACTCGTATTCCTCGTGGTCAATATCAAAGTATTTTTTGAGGGTTTGCCTCAGTCTAGAATTGCACGATAGCCATTTTCCTTACTCAGTTCTTCCAACTTACACCTTCCATCTTCCAAAATGCAATCAGAAAATGTGAACTCCTTTCTTTAGAACAAATCATTCTCCCTAAGTAGTAAAATCAATAATCCTCATAATGTTCTCACACATTTCAACAGACTCTGTCTATTGCATATTCTACATCCCAGATGCAGAGAGCAGAGACTTCCAGGTCTGAGAATTTCTGAATACTCATCCTTTAGATGTTAGACACTGTCCTATGGTCATTCTTCTTTCAAAATTAGCAGTGGAGCCAGTTGCGATGGCTCATGCCTGTATTCCCAGCGATTTGGGAGGCAGACGTGAGAGGACTGCCAGAGCTCAGGGTTTCGAGATGAGCCTGAACAACATGGTGATACCTCATCTCTACAATGAGTCAAAAGATAGGCCGGCCTATGGTTCCAGTTATTTGGAAGGTTGGAGCAGAAGGATCACCTGAGCCCAGCAGGTGGAGCCTACAGTGGTTTGAACATGCCACTGCACTCCAGCCTGGGTGGCCGTGAGACCCTGAGTCAAAAAAATAGTGGTAGGCTTTTAATCAACCCCTTGTCCACAGCACCACATCGGTTTAAATAGAAGAAAACAGAAAGCCTCTGCCCTAGACAGTTACCCAGATCACTGCAGTTCAGTGTCAAGATATTTACAGGTTCCTAAAATATTAGTAATGGTAACAGCCAACACTTACTCAGTATTTTCGTCATTCCAGACACTTCATGTTAAATTAATCCCATTTAACCAGGCACGGTGGCTCATGTCTGTAATCCCAACACTTTGGGAGACCAAGGCAAGAGAATTGCCTGAGCTCAGGAATTTAAGACCAACCTGAGCAACTTAGCGAGACCTCATCTCTACACCAAATCAAAAAAATTAGCCGGGTGAGGTGGTCCGTGCCTATAATTCAGCTACTTGGGAGGCTGAGGCAGAAGGATCGCCTGAGCCTGGCAGGTTGAGTCTGCCGTGGCTGTGAGCATTCCACTGCAATCCAGCCTGGGCAACAGAGTGAGACTCCAACTCAAAGAAAAAAAAAAAGGTAGCTATTATTGTAATTGTAAGAATAAATAGCAGGTAAGTGATTTGTCCGAGGCCAGACTGCTAGTAAGTAGCAGAGTCAGGTTCTGCCTAAGATCTGTACTCTTGAACCACTGAACTGCTAATGCCGTGCTCCCATTACCAACTCATTGTTCTACTCTGAACCATCTGCACCATCTAATTTAACTCGCAAACAATGACAAAAGTCCTCATGAGATAGTTGGAGCTCTCATTTTTGGACCAGTATTCCAATTTTCTGTTTATATTCCTTGGTTCATGCCATATTCTGTACTTGAAATACTTTTACTCTTAAAAGTGACCTTTGAAAAAAATAATTATTTTTATGTTTTTTGAGTCGAGGTCTCACTATGTCACCCAGGCTGGAGTGCAGTGGGATATCCACAGCTCACTAGCTCACCACAACCTCAAACTCCTGGGCTCAAGTGAACCTCCTACCTCAGCCTCCCAAGTAGCTGGGACAACAGGCATGTGCCACCGTGCCTGGTTCATTTTATTTCTCATAGAGACGAAGTTTCACTATATTGCCCATGCTGTTCTCGAACTCCTGGCTCCAGTGATTCTCCCACTTCAGTCTCCCAAAGTGCTGGATTTACAAGCGTGTGCCACTGTGCCCAGCCAAACATGACCTTTTGTTGAAGATAATTATTTGTCAAGGATAAGTGTTTTAACCAAAAGAGACATACACAAACTCTGAGCCTGGAGATGAGGAGAGTATGAGAGAAAATTTAAGAATATTGATGGAGAGGGGAGAGAGGTTGAAATTAATTTTTGATGGGTATTTTGATATTAAAAGAGAAGATCAGAAAGAAATTGAAGGATAAGATTCAACTGCAACAACAAGAGGTTTGAGATAGGGATACATACGCAGTAAGAAACCGACAAATGAATCAAACCAGGTGCTGTGGCTCTCGCGTGTAATCCCAGCACTTTAGGAGGTGGAGGCTAGAGGATTGCTTGAGCTTGCAGGTTCGAAACCAGCCTGGGCAACGTGGCGAGACCTCGTCTCTACAATAGATTAAAAAAAAAATTAGCAACGCGTGGGGGTACATGCCTGTAGTTCCAGCTAATTGCCTGAGCCCAGCAGATTGAGGCTGCGGTGGTCGTAAGCATGACACAGCACTTCAGCCTGGGCGACAGTGAGACTCCAACTCAAAAAGAAGTGAATCAAGATTAAGTTTAGGGTTTCGATAGTATAATTTGGAGATGGGACTAGCCACCCTAGGTTCCTGACTTTTCTAGCAATTCTTGGAATCTCAAAAGGGAAGTCTTAGCAGTGATAGTAGGATTTAGTCCTTTTATTTGGCCCTGTAGATAGGACACAATGGTATAAGAATGAGATTTGGGGACAGTAGATCTCCAGAGGCATTTTCTCAATCCTAAAAGCATACCTGGTTATTTCTAACCCCTGAAGAACTAGTTGTTTTACTGCCTATTTGCCACTTAAGAAACATCAGGTAGGCCCCTTTCAATCTGTAGAAAACAGAAAATAAACTTTACTTCTGTTTCCTTTGCAAAAAAAAGAGAAAGAAATATTAGGGTGTGGGAATAACAACTTCTATCTGAAACAGTTTCCCAGTCATTCTTTGTATTTGGTGCCCTTCACACATACACTCATGGGAACACCCAAACACACACATTATTTTTTATTTCAATAACTTTGGTGGGGTATAAACAGTTTTTGATCTGGGCTTTATTGGACATGTATACTTTTGGAGAACAAATTTAAACTTCACAAGTCAGTCTAAATATACCAATCTCATTCATATCCATAAGAAAACCAACAATATATATATAAATATTCATATGTTTGAATTGACCTCTGTAAGATAAGGGATATTTAAAAAATTATTTGTTAACATTTTATTATGAAAAAGTTTAAACATATATTAGCCTATTGCAAATGTAGACAGGGTAATATAATGAAACTATACATTGTGGAAACCTATACGTTACTGAACTTATGCTTTATACATTATACCTATACATTAAATGGAATAATCCACAAGTTTGTCAATCTTCTGACATCAACCCAGGGTTCAGGGGTTCCCAAGACCGCCGTCAGGTGTGATAATTTGAAAAAGATCCACAGAACTCACTTAAAGCTGTTATGGTTGTGGCTAATTCTAGGGAAGGGGCATGAATTAAAACCTGCAGATGGAAGACACAATGGGGCAGAGAGCTCTCAAAGTGGTGGTTCCAGCTGTCTTTTCCTCATGGAGTCATAGACAACATTGACCCCTCCCGGCAAATGATGTGTGACAAGACACATGGAGCAGTGCCAACCAGGAAAGCTCTCCCAAGCGTTGGCGTCTAGAGTTTCTATTGGGTCATGGTTGACTGTCCATACAATTGACCTCAGTCTCTGGAGATCAAACTGACACCAGGAGACTCAATGCCTCCACTCTAAATGAGATGCAGACAAGGAGAAAATATCTGCAAAAGACTCATCTGGCAAAGAACTGCTGCCCACAATATACTAAGAACTCTTAAAACTCTTAATAAGAAAATGAACAACCTGGTTTTGGTTTTTGTTTTTTGAGTTGGAGTCTCACTCCCTCACCCAGGCTGGAGTGCAGTGGCACACTCATGGCCATGCCAGAATCCTCTTGCTGGGCTCTGGGGATCTTTCCACCTCACCCTTCCAAGTAGTCGGAACTATGGGTGCGTGCTACCACACCTGGCTAATTTTTGATTTATTGTAGAGATGAGGTCTCAACAAGTTACCCGGGTTGGTCATGAACCTGCGGGCTCAGGCAATCCACTTGCCTCAGTCTCCCAAAGTGCTGAGATTACAGGCTGAGTCACTGAGTCCGGCCAACAACCTGATTTTTAAAAAACAGACAGAAATTCTGAACAGACCCCTTACCAAAGATGATATGCAGATGGCAAATAAATATGTGAAAACATGCTCAGCATTCTATGTGCTATGGTTTGAATGTCCCCGCCAAAACTCATGCCACGATTTAGTTGCAATTCTTACAGTATTAAGAGCTGGGTCCTTTAAGACAGGGATCTCCAACCACCAGACAGTGGACCAGACCGGCCAGTGGCCTGTCAGGAACCAGGCTGCACAGGAGGAATGAGCAGTTGACAAGCAGAGCTCTGTCTTTTGTAAGATCGGCATGGGCATTAGATTCTAGGAGCCTGAGCCCTAAGTGCACACGTGAGGAATCTAGGCTGTACACTCCTTATGATAAGCTAGTGCCTGATGATTCACCCCCACTCCTCCCACCCCACCAACCTCCATCCCTAGAAAAACTGTCTTCTACAAAACCAGCCCCTGATGCCAAAAAAAATTGGAGACCACTGCTTTAAGAGGTAATTAAGACTGGGCATGGTGCCTCACACCTGTAATCCCAGCACTTTGGGAAGCTGAGGTGTGAGGATGGCTGGAGTCCAGGAGTTCGAGACTAGCTTAGGCAACATATGGAGACCTCGTCTCTACCAAAAAATAAAAAATAAAAAATTAGTCAGGTTTGGTGGCATATACTTGGAGTCTCAGCTACTTTGGGAGGTTGAGGCCAAAGAATCACCTGATCCCAGGAGGCTATAGTAGCTGTGATTATGCCACTGCACTCCAGACTGGGCAATGAAGTAATGAAGTGAGACTCCAACTAAAAAAAAGAAAAGAAAATTTTTTTTATTTTTTGAGTTGGAGTCTCTGTTGCCCAGACTGGAGTGCAGTGGCCACTCCCAGCCATCGCAGCCTCGACCTGCTGGGCTCTGGTGATCCTTCCGCCTCAGCCTTCCAAGTAACTGC
>NW_007251295.1:104627-115990 GCF_000164805.1 Carlito syrichta
CCACTGCACTCCAGTCTGGGCGACAGAGTGAGACTCCAACTCAAAAAAAAAAAAGAGGTAATTAGGTAATGCGGGTCACACTAGTAATAGAGAAGAAGGTAAGGAAGTCAATTTCATAGTGGGAAGAAAAGAAGGAAAATGGAAGAAGACAAAAGCAAGGTCATGTTGAAAGAGAAGTAGTAGCATAAAGCGTCACAAATCCCTGATGATGTGATTCCCAGAGCTTCCTTGGGGCATTTCTCAGTGCCTGAAGCCCTGCTGTGCTAAGGTTCCTCTTTTGAGACTGTTGTGAGATCTCTTCCTTTTACTTCTACCCCATACATTGACACAGGTAGTACTGTTTTTGCTATTTGAAGTTGACAAAGCAAATCTCTGTTCCTGTTCCACAAGAATATTGTTCTACTAAAGACTAAAATAAGGGATATATGTTAATAGATTTCAGATGTCTGTATGTAATTTGCAGTGACCTGTCAGAAATTCCTTACACAGACTTAACTGCCAGATCATTGCCCTGAAGTGAAAGTGAACTGTGCATGTACATTTATTTATTTATTTACATTTTTTTCTGCGTCGGAGTCTCACTCTGTCACCCAGGCTGGAGCACAGTGGCATGCTCACGGCCACCGCAGCCTTGACCTGCTGGGTTCAGACTTCCTTCCACCTCAGCCTTCCATGTAACTGGAACTACAGGTATTTATTGTAGAGACAAGGTCTTGCCATGTTGCCCATGCTGGTCTAGAACCCGTGGGATCAGGCAGTCCTCTCACCTGTGCCTCCCAAAGTGTTAGGCTTACAGGTGTGAGCCACTGCGCCTGGCCATGCAGGTAAACTTTTTTTGTTTTTGAGTTGCAGTCTTTGTTGCCCAGGCTGGAGTGCAGTGGCGCACACACAGCCACCCCAGCATCGACCTGCTGGACACCAGCGATCCTTCCACCTCAGTCTTCCAAGTAACTGGAACTAAGGCACATGCTACCACGCCCAGCTAATTTCTTATTTATTGTAGAGACGAGGTCTTACCAAGTTGCCCAGGCTGGTCTCGAACCCTCGGGCTCAGGCAATCCACTTGCCTCAGCCTCCCAAAGTGCTGGGATGACAGGCTGAGCCACCGACCTCGGCCGGCATGTAAATTTAATAAGTGCTAAATTCTGTCGGGATAAACCCAAGAGACAAACATTTCAGAGCTTTCCTGATTAGGCTTGTTCAGTGATACAGCAGCATGGACCATAAATAGTACAATCCTGTAAGAATATTTAATTCTGAATTTGATAATATAAAGGTTACAAGACTCCATTACAGAAATATATCTATACATTATCCTTATTATGTTGGTGAATCTCAGTCATTGTGCCTTTCTTTGATTCAACACATTTATTGATTATCTTTTCCACAAATTGCACGTTGTACAAAGAACAGAGCTTTATTGACATATCCTTTCCCTTAAGAGATTAATAATTTGCTGAGCAAAGAAAATGACAGAACTGAAGAGACAAGGATTAATTTTGTCTAGGAGAGTGCCTTGGAGAGGAAGCTTTATCTCCTATAGGCGTGCCACAAACCCTCCTGAGGGTCAATGTCCTGCCCAGAGCCCCAGGCTCAGCTAAGTAACTCTTGCTTTTTCTTAAGATTAAGCGGCCATGTTGCTGGTCACTTAACCTTGTTATAGTGACTCCAGTTGATTGTACCAGAGGAGAGAGCCCCCAACAAAAATAGCCAATTTCTAGATCAGCTAGTAGCCCAGTAGGTGGCCTGGCATGAGAACTTGACTTGACAGGGATCATAATGACTAGACCAGTCATAGTGTCAAAATAAAATAAAATAAACCAGACGCTATGGCTCACGCCTATATTTTAATCCCCAGCACGCTGGGAGGTCGAGGCAGGAGAATCGCTTGAGCCCAGGAATTGGAGACCAACCCAGGCAACACAGTAAGTGAGACCTCAGTTTCACCCAAAAAAACAAAAACAACAACAAAAAAACAAAAGTGAGACAGGCGTGGTGGCACAGGCCTGTAGTCCCAGCTACTCGGGAGGCTGAGAAGGAAGGGTCACTTAAGCCCACGAGGTCAAGTGTATGGTAAACTAGATTGTGCCACCATACGCCAGCTTGGGTGACAGAGTGAGACCTTGACTCTAAATAAATTAGTTAATTAAATATAGAATTGAGCCGGGTTCGGTGGCTCAGCCTGTAATCCTGCGCCTTTGGGAGGTTGAGGTGAGTAGATTGCCTGAGGCTGTGGGTTCGAGACCCGCCCGGGAACTTGGCGAGACCTCATCTCTACAATAAATCAAAAATCAGCCGGGCGTGGTAGCAGCGCATGCCTGTAATTCCGGCTACTTGAAAGGCTGAGGCGGAGGGATCGCCGGAGCCCAGCAGGTCGAGGCTGTGGTGGCCGGGAGTGGTCACTGCACTCCAGTCTGGGCGACAGAGTGAGACTCCAACTCAAAAAAAAAAAAATTTAAATTAAAAAAAAAAAAAAAAAAAATATATATATATATATATAGAATTGAATCTGTAAGCAAAAGGTTTTATTTGGGGTCTCTCTCTACACACACACACACACACACACACACACATACAGTTGCAATTTGGAGCATACACACAGACCCGTATGTCCAAAGGACAAAGAAAAAATGTTGGAGATTTTATTGGGAAAGATAAATGTTAAATAAAATGTTTTGAAAGTGCTAGTGGAGTCTTTTGGGAGTTGGTAAGCTCTGATTGGTAAGTGAGGATAGTAGGTAAAACTAGTCTCTGGAACATAGCAGGTCGTTTTGACAGCTGTTAGGTACCACTGGTTTTAAGGTCAGAAGCAAGGCCTTCAAGACAGTTCCCAGAGCGGGTGCTTGGTGCCCAGGGCGCTTTGTCCCCTTGGTTCCTTGATTCCTGTTCAGTTGGGTATGACTGGAATAATTCCAATTCTTATAACTAAATTCACAATAACTTTTCAGAAGTTTGTGTAGGGGGATACTATGGGTGTTAGTTAGTAGCAGAAGGAGAATAAGAAAGAACTCCGTGAGGCAAAAATCAAGTTGTTGGAGACAGAATATTACTAGTATATTCATAGGGTCAGTGAACTTGTGCTGTTTGAGGAAGGGGACAGTGTTTGCGGCTTATTGTCTTTCTTTGTTAAGCAGATATTTTCTTTTTCTTTTAGTTTTTTAGACACAGTCTCACTCTGTCACTCAGGCTGGAGTGCAGTGGCACAATCACAGTTCATGGCAGACTTGACTTCCTGGGCTCAAGCCATCCTCCTACCTCAGTCTCCCAAGTAGCTGGGACTATGTGCGTGTATCACCATGCCCAGCTAATTATTTTTATTTTTGTTTTTACGGACATAAGGTTTCACTATATTCTCCAGGCTGGTCTCAAATTCCTGGGCTCAAGTTATCCTCCTGCCTTGGCTTCCCCAAGTGCTGGGATTATAGGTGTGAGCCACTGTGCCTGGCCTTAAACAGATATTTTCTAGTGTGTCATTTTGATTCTCTTTTAATGTCTTTTTCTATGTTTTTGTGAGTTATTTTCTTTTTCTTTTTTATTTTTTGAGTTGAAGTCTCACTCCATTGCCCAGGTTGGGGTGCAGTGACATGCTCATAGCCACTACAGCGTCGACCTGCTGGTCTCAGGAGATCCTTCTGCCTTAGCTTTTAAGTAGTTGGAACTACAGGCACGCACTACCATGCCCAGCTAATTTTTATTTATTGTAGAGATGAGGTCTCACCAAGTTTCCCGGGCTGGTCTCGAACTCACCATCTCAGGCAATCTACCCACCTCAGCCTCCCAAAGTGCTGGGATTATAGGCTGAGCCACTGAGTCTGGCTTTTGTGAGTTATTTTCTAGAGGTTGCTCAAGTGATTACAGTTAACATTTTTAACTTAAAACAATCTAGTTCAGATTAATGCCAGCTTAATTTTAATAGATATGAAAGTTTTGCTCCAATATAGCTGTTCCCTCACCCATCCTTTGCACTATTATTGTCATTCAAATTATATAATTATATATTATAGGCCCATCAGCACGGTTTTATGATTGTTGCTTTATCCAGTTGTCTATTTTTTTATTTAGAGACAGGGTCTGACTTTGTCACCAAGGCTGGAGTGCAGTGGCATGATCATGGCTCACTGCAGGCTCCAACTCCTGGGCTCAAGTGATTCTCCTGCCTTAGCCTCCCAAGTTGCTGGGACTACAGGTGCTTGCCTCTATGCCTAATTTGTCTTTTTCTCCCTCCCTCCCTCCTGTCTTTTCTCTCTCTCTCTCTCTCTCTCTCTCTCTCTTTAGTTCTTTCATAGAGACAGGGTCTTGCTTTGTTGCCCAGGCTGGTCTCAAACTCCTGGCCTAAAGTGGTCCTCCTGCCTCAGTCTCTCAAAGTGCTAGGATGACAGGCATGAGCCACCACACCTGGCCCAGTTGTCTTTTAGATCATCTAGAAGAAAAAAGCTATTTTATATTTATCTGTTCAGTAACCTTTACTAATACTCTTTAACTCTTCATGTGGATCAGGTTCCTAGTTCTGCTCTCCCTGATGGCTATAGAACTGAAATGGAAGAGTGGAAGGGAATGGAAGGAGAGAGGACGAAGACAAAGATGGACTTATCTTAGAAAGGGAGGGAGGATAGGTAAACGTTTTGCAGTGTAGAGCAGCGGTCCCCAAACTTTTTGGCATCAGGGACCAGATTCATGGAAGACAATTTTCCCACAGAAGGAGATGGGGATATGCAGTCAAACCTCACTGCTAACGTTAATCTGTATTTGCAGTCGCTCCCAAGCACTAGTAACACTGCCTCAGCTCCACCTCAGATCATCAGGCATTTGAATCTCATAAGTGTGCAACCTAGATCCCTCATGTGCAGTTCACAATAGGGCTCAAGCTCCTATGAGAATCTAGTGCTCCTGCTGATCTGACAAGAGGTGGAGCTCAGGCGGTAATGTGAGCAATAGGAGCAACAGAAAATACAGGTGAATCAGCTGGGCTCGGTGGCTCAGTCTGTAATCCCAGCACTTTGGGAGGCCAAGGCGAGTGGATTACCTGAGCCCGCAGGTTCAAGACCCACCCAGGCAACTTGGTGAGACCTCACCTCTACAATAAATTGAAAAATTAGCCGGGTGTGGTAGCACGTGCCTGTAGTTCTGTATACTTGGAAGGCTGAGTCAGATGATCGCCAGAGCCCAGCAGGTCGAAGCTGCGGTGATCGGGAGTGTGCCACTGCACTCCAGCCTGGGCGACAGAGTGAGACTCCAACTCAAAAAAAATACAGATGAAGATTGCTCACTCACCAGCCACTCACCTTCTGCTATGTGGCCAGGTTTCTAAGTCTGTGGCTAGGGAGTTGGGGACCCTTGGTGTAGAGAACTGAAGAATCCTGCCCTCATTCAGCTAATGCGTACCAAGAGTCTCCAATGTATCAGGAACTATGGCCAGCACTGGCTATTCAGTCACAGATACAGAAGCATAGTAGAGACGGTTTCTGTCCTACAGACTAGTGGGAGAGAAAGGGGATACAAAAGAAAGCCTGTCTGTCCCAAAATTATAAACTAAATTTTGTGTAGTGTACGGTGAGAACCTACTTGAGAAAGTGTTTAGGAAACACCTCTTGTGGATATGATATTTTTTTCATTGATTTTTTTGAGTTGGAGTCTTTCTGTCATTCAGGCTGGAGTGAGTGCTGTGGCATGGTCACGGCTCACCACAAACTCAATTTCCTGGGCTCAAGTGATCCTGCCCCCTTAGCCTCCCAAGTAGCTGGGACTGCAAACAGGCACCACAGGCTAATATTTTTATTTGTGGTAGAGAAGACATCTTGCTCTGGTGTGTAGGCTGGTCTTGAATTCCTAGGCTCAAGCAGTCCTCCTGCCTTGGCTTCCCAAAGAGCTGGGATTACAACTTGTCAGTGGTGGTGATGGTGGGGTGGGGATTGAAGGGCACAGGGATGGGGAATTCTAGGCACAGGAAACAGGAAGTGCAAATGCTCTAAGGTAGGAATGAACCTTGCACTGGGAGGAACAGAGAAGTTCAAGGTGCCTGAGGCACAATGAGTGAAGTAGGGAGCAGAAAGACTGGTGACAGAGTGAGACCCTGACTCATAAATAAATGAATAAATAAATAATAGAATAAAAAATAAAACAAAAAGTTGAAGATCTCACCACGTCTAGTCCAACTGTCTGTTATAATCCCATGTTGGGGTTTTGCCAGGCAAGTGCAAAGGAGGGAGAAGTGGATGGGAGTCGAGGGTATTTTCAAGGGAGCGATTATAATGGTAAACTATGGAGTTTAAGCTGGATACTATGGAAATTGAAGTCTAGAGGGGACAATGAATAGATCACGGTGGTTTAGTGGACTGCATCTTTTTTTTTTTTTTTTTGAGTTGGAGTCTTACTCAGACTGGAGTGCAGTGGTTGCTCCTGGCCACCACAGCCTCGACCTGCTGGGCTCCGGCGATCCTTCCACCCCAGCCTTCCGAGTAGCTGGAACTACAGGCACGCGCTACCACGCCCAACTAATTTTTAAATTTATTGTAGAGATAAGGTCTCGCCAAGTTGCCTGGGCGGGTCTCGAACCCGCGGGCGCAGGCAATTCACTCACCTCGGCCTCCCAAAGTGTGGGATTACAGGCTGAGCCACCGAGCCCTGCCATCTTTTTTTTTTTTTTTTTTTGGTCATGATCTTATTCTGTCTCCCAGGCTGAAGTGCAGTGGCGCAATCATAGCTCATAGCAGCCTGTACCTTCTAGGCTCAAATGATCCTTCTGTCTCAGCCTCCTGAGTAGCTGAGACTACAGGTATAATCTAATTTTTCAGGTGTGGCTAATTTTTTGTGGAGATGGAGCCTCGCTGTGTTGCCTGGGGTGGTCTCGAACTCCTGGCCTCAAGTGATTCTCCTGCTTCTCAGCCTCTCAAAGTGCTCGGATTACAGGCATGAGCCACCATGCCTGGGTGGACTAGCATCTTAATGAGATCAAAGGCCTGTTGCTCTAAGGGGTATTTTCATACGTGAGTCAGAAGCACTGGAAGTTTTCATGAGAGAGTAGGATGCTGGGGCTTTGCTCGTAAACGTGGTGATTTCTGTAGAAGACAGGTTCCAGGTTATGACCAGGGGAGGAGTGTGTGACAAATATGGGCTGGAATAAAGGGTCATTGGGGATAAGACAGTCAAGCAACGAAAAGGTCAGAATAAGGGGAGACATTGAGGTGATGAGGATGGGGAGATTTTTTTGTTGTTGTTTTGTTTTATTGAGTCCGAGTCTCACTTTGTCGTCTGGGCTGGAGTACAGTGGCGTGCTCACTGCTGCTGCAACCTCGACCTGCCGGGCTCAGGCAATCCTTCCACCTCAGCCTTCCAAGTAGCTGGGACTACAGGCATGCACCACCATGACCAGCTAATTTTTTTTATTTATTGTAGAGATGAGGTCTTGCCATGTTGCCCAGGATGGTCTTGAACTCCTGGGCTTAGGCAATTCTCCTGCCTTGGCCTCCCAAAATGTTGG
This sequence comes from Carlito syrichta, assembly GCF_000164805.1. NCBI lineage: Eukaryota > Metazoa > Chordata > Mammalia > Primates > Tarsiidae > Carlito > Carlito syrichta. Next base: position 112,105 of record NW_007251295.1, read on the forward strand.
AATTATGGGTGTGAGCCAACACTCCAGGCCAGAAGAGGACATCTTTTTTTTTATTTTGAGTTTGAATCTCACTCTGTTGCCTAAGCTGGAGTGCAGTGGCACATTCACAGTCACTGTAGCCTTGTCCTGCTGGGCTCAGGCACTTCTTCCACCTCACCCTTCCAAGTAACTGAAACTACAGGTATGTGCCACCACACTTGGCTTATGTTTTGATTTATTGTAGAGACGAGGTCTCGCCATGTTGCCCAGGCGGGTCTCGAACCTGTGGGTTCAGGCAATCCTCTCACCTCAACCTCCCAATTTGCTGGGATTATAGGCTTGAGGCACCACTTCCAGAGAGGACAACTTTAAATAAGATATAAAATCTTCTATGAATAAGAGGCAGATGAGAAGATCATAGGTATTCAGTCCTGATCAGGCATGTCAATGCTGAAGAGGAAAAAAGAGAGATAATAACTGGGGGAGCAGTAAATTATGACCTCATTTTCTACTCCTGAAGAATGTTGATGTATAAGAAAATAGAATGGTTGACTTTGACACTGAGAGCCAAGGGTATAGACTGGGGTGTGTTTGTGTGAGATCCTCGTTTAATATTCAACATTTTTTCTTTTTCTTTGGACTCTGAAACTATTTACATTGATATACAGTCAATTTTTTTTTAATGGTAATTTTGCTTAATTAATTTCAAGTCTCCAGTAAAAAGTCTATTACAGACACAGTCTTTGTGTTCATGGTATTGTAGGACATGAAGGGACAGGACAGTGAGTCTAGGAGTGGCTTTTCATGTACAATTCCCTGTTGAGGTCATGTAATCATTGTGACTTCTTAGAGATTACCAGAAACAAAAAGAACAGGGCTCCTTGGAGGAGCTAACTCAGGAGGGGTAAGTCCCTGACATATTTGTAGAAATCCTGGTACAGGCATTGCATGTCTCACATCCGTGATTAGTGAGATGATGCTGAAACATTACTGGAGACTTAAATAAATCTATAGGACTTGGAAATGCCCATGGGGATGATATCTGAAACACTTAAAAGAAAAGAAAAAGACTTTTGAATAGAAAGCAGGGGAAATGTAAGCAGTAACAGATGCATGGGTGATTTTGCATTAAAAAATGATCTCAGGGCCAGGCTTGGTGGCTCAGCCTGTAATTCCAGCACTTTGGGAGGCGGAGGCATGAAGATTGCCTGAGCCTGTGGGTTCAAGACCAGCCCTGGAAACTTGCTGAGACCTCATCTCTACAATAAATCAAAAATTAGCTGGGCGTGGTAGCGAGTGCCTGTAGTTCTGGCTACTTGGAAGGCTGAGGCAGAAGGATCACTGGAGCCTAGCAGGTCGATGCTGGGGTGGCCGTGAGCTGCACTCCAGCCTGGGCAATGGAGTGAGAATGCAACTCAAAAAAAAAAAAAGAAGAAGAAGAAGAAGAAGAAGAAGACCTCAGAAGGATTATAGGACAACTAGGACAGTGAGAATGGTAGCAAAAAGAAGGTTAGAGATACAAAACATTGGAAAACCAAAAAGAGTGGCATTTGGTTTTTATTTCAAATAGTGATTAAGGCCAGGCACAGTGGCTCACACCTGTAATCCCAGGTGTGATGGGGAGGCCAAGGCAAGAGGATTGCTTGAGCCTAGGAGTTTGAGACCAGCTTGGGCAACATAGTGAAACCTCATCTCTACAAAAATAAAATAAAATAAAAATTAGCCAGGCATAGTGGTGTGCTCTTGTAGTCCCAGCTACTTAAGAGGCTGAGGTGGAAAGACAGCTTGAGCCCAGGAATTTGAAATTGCAGCGAGCTATGATCGCACCACTGTGCTCCAATCTGGGTGACAGAGCGAGACCTTGTTTCTAGACAACATAAAATAAAATAAAACAAAATTAAAAAATGAAATTTTAACTAAGGATGAGTAGTGTCTTTTTGTAGTTAGATTTTCCCCAGTATCATCTGTGTTCCACCTTTGCTGTGATCTGGCTGATTGCCTGTGTAAGAGGCAGTGTTGTGGTTAAGTGCACAGACTGAGCCAGCTGGCAGAGTTGAATCTCAGTTTACCACTTCTTGGTTGGGTGATCTTGGTCACTTGCTTAATCACTGTGGACTTATTTCCTCTGTAAAATGGGATTAATAATAGTGCCTACCTCACAAGGGTGGGGTGAGGATCAAGGGAATTCACATATGAAGCACCCCAAACAATGCCTGGTGCAGGGTAAGCAAGCCCCAAGTGTTAGCTGTTATCATTCACTTCCTAATGGCTACAGTACTGAGACAATACATTCCTGGACATGAATTTGTGGGAATACAGCACGGTCTGTTTTGGCTTTTATGGCCAGTATTTGCATAAAATAAAAAAATTCCAGTAGAATAACTGTGCTGTCCAATATGGTCGCCACTGGCCATATGTGACTCTTTAACACAAATTAATAAAGTTAAAAATTCAATTATTTGGTTGCACTAGCCACCTTTTTTTTTTTTGAGTTGGAGTCTCACTCTATCACCCAGACTGAAGTGCAGTGGCCGCTCCCAGCCACCGCAGCCTCGACCTGCTGGACTCCGGCGATCCTTCCGCCTCAGCCTTCCAAGCAGCTGGAACTACAGGCACGCGCTACCACGCCCGGCTCATTTTGATTTATTGTAGAGATGAGGTCTCACCAAGTTGCCCAGGCGGGTCTCGAACCCACGGGCTCAGGCAATCCACTCACCTCAGCCTCCCAACGGCACGGGATTACGGGCTGAGCCATCGAGCCCAGCTACTAGCCACCCTTTAAGCGGGCAACAGCCGCATGTGGCACATGTGGCACTTAGTTACTGAGTTTCTATCACTGCAAAAGGTCCTATTAGACCCAGCTGGCAGATGGTGGAACCTGCCCTTTCCTACCCTCAATCCCTCTTCTAGGCGATCGCTCTGACTGGTTTCTGACATACACAGCACCTTATTTTAAATACATTACATATTTATATTTAATAATATCTTTAAAATGTACTAAGATATTTAACCATATATAGCAATTTATATTCTATACATTTTAAATATAGTTATATACATTTAACAATACATTTGCAATATACTTATAGCTAATAATGTATTTTAAATATATTCATACATATATATTTGTGTATATTCACCTACACTTAACAATACATTTACAATATGCTTATATATAGTTAATAATATATTATTTATTTATCTATTTATTTATTTTAGTTGGAGTCACTCGGTTGCCCAGGCTGGAGTGCAGAGGCATGCTCACGGCCACGCCAGCGTCGACCTGCTGGGCTCCAGCGATCCTTCCGCCTCAGCCTTCCAAGAAGCCGGAACCACAGGCACGTGCTACGCGCCAGCTAATATTTTGGTTTATTGTAGAGATGAGGGCTCGTCAACTTGCCCAGGCGGGTCTCGAACCCGCGGGCTCAGGCAATCCACTCGCCTCGGCCTCGCAAGGTGCTGGGATTACAGGCTGAGCCAACAAGCCCGGCTTTCATCCACATTTTAAATACATTCATAAATATTTAACAATATACTTTAAATATACTAATATATAGTTTCATACACATTTTAAATATATTAGCTACTGGTTGCTTGCATACAGCAGCCCCTAATATATATTTAATCAATTAACAATTCAAAGGTTGAGGGCACCTGATCCTAGTCTCACAGATCACTCTGAAAACCGTAAGGCACAGTTCGAATGTAAGACATTTGCATCTATTTGGGGCAGGGGGCAGGAGCGGACGTCAGTTTCCTTCCTGGCGTGGCCCGGATGATCCGCGGCCGGGGCCTGGCAGTCACCCACCGGCCGGGCCGGAAGTCCTTTCGCCCCGTCGCTGCGGCTCAGAGAGCACCGCGCTGCGCAAAATCCCTCCGCGAGTGCCGAGGGGACACCGTCAGGACG
>NW_007251295.1:116090-117896 GCF_000164805.1 Carlito syrichta
GCGGCGCCCAACGTCGTGGCGCGGATCTCGCAGTGGGCGGACGACCACCTGCGCCTCGTCCGGGTACCGCAGAGCCAGCCGGAGGGGGACGCGCCCCCGGGAGGTCTTGGGCGGGGGGCCCTCCCGGCCGTGGAGGCAGCTCGGGGGTGCGGGGGGAGCCGCCGGGCTCCGGGGACACGGCCGAGAGCGAGACGCAGGCAGCGCGGGGACTCCGGCGGGGCCACCCGGGGACAGCCCGCCGAGGAGACCGAGGCGGAGCAGCGAGGGCCTGGAAGCCTTGGGGGGGGAGGATTCTTATTTATTTACTTATTTATTTATCCATCCATCCATCCATTCTTTTTTTTTTTGAGTTGGAGTCTCACTCCGTGGCCCCGACTGGACCCTTCCAAGTAGCTGGAACTACAAGCGTGCGCTACCACGCCCGGCTGATTTTTTGATTTATTGTAGAGGATGAGTTCTCCACGGGCTCAGGCAATCCACTCACCTCGGCCTTCCAAAGTGCAGGATTACAGGCCGAGCCACCGAACCCAGCCCGTTTTGTTTTTTTTTTTTAAATTATTTTAGAGACAGGGTCTTGTTCTGTCGCCCAGGCTGGAGTGCCGTGGATGATCATAGCTGGCTGCAGCCTCGACCTCCAGGGCCCAAGCGATCCTCCTGAGTAGCCGGGACTACAGGCTGTGCCATCACCCCCGACTACTTAACATTTATATGTATTTATTTATTTTTAAAAGAGAGAACGGTCTTGACATGTTGCTCGGGCTGGTCTTGAACTCCTGGTGTGAAGCGATGATTCCCCCCCCCCCCCCGTCTGTCTCCCAAGTGAGGCAGGAGGCCGCTGCGGTTCTAGCAAGGGAGAGACGTTTGAGTCTTCCAGGCGAGAGAGGATTGTGGCTAAGACACAGCGTTGTGGCGGTGTGGATGGGTTGGGTGTGGGGATACAACGAAAGGAAATCAAGGAAGCTGCCCCTGGGTGGATGGTGGAGGTAGTTGCTGATACGGAGAAGGAGCTGGAGAACATACTTTGTTGGGAAAGTCTAGAGAACTGTTTTGCACACGCGAACGTGGAGTTGTATGAACTAGAACATGGTCATTAGACTTAACTATTTTATTTCTATTTTTAGAGACAGGGTCTCTTTGTTGCCCAGGCTGGAGTGCAGTGATGCGATCATAGCTCACTGCAGCCTCAAACTTCTGGCCTTAAAAGATCCTCCAGCCTCCCAAAGCGCTGTGATTGCAGGCATGGGCCACTGCGCCTGGCCAGAGAAGGTGGTTAGACTTTTAAGCAGACTGGTAGATGCTATTCTAGGCTACTGGACATAGCGTCTGGTATTGAAGGGGAATCAGAACTTTGGGAATGACCTGCACAAGGTATTATTTAAAGCCATGGACTTGAATAACATCCATAAGCAAATGTGAAAAGTTTTTGAAGAAACTCTAAAACTGAGTCCTGGAGGATGCTAACATTTGGAATCTGAGGAGTAAAAAGGAGGTCAGCAAAGAAGCAACAGCAAGCAGACCGGGAGGGAGGAAGAAAGGAAAGCCTGGTGCCCTGGAAACCAGCGTGTTTTCAGAAGGAGTGATTAACGTTTAAAAAAATATTTATTTTGCCGGGCTAGGTGGCTCGGCCTGTAATCCCAGCACTTTGGGAGGCTGAGGTGAGTGGATTGCCTGAGCCCGCGGGTCCGCGACCTGCCAGGGCAACTTGGTGAGACCTCATCTCTACATCAAATAAAAAATTAGCCGGGTGTGGTAGCGCGCGCCTGTAGTTCCAGCTACTCGGAAGGCCGAGGCGGAAGGATCGCCGGA
>NW_007251295.1:117916-129556 GCF_000164805.1 Carlito syrichta
GGCCACTGCACTCCAGTCTGGGCGACGGAGTGAGACTCCAACTCAAAAAAAAAAAAAATGCTATTTATTAATTTTTTATTTACTTGAGTTGGGATCTCACTGTCGCCCGGGCTGGAGTGGACATGGCACGGTCACGACTCACCACAGCCTCTGTCTCCTGGGCTGTGGATACTTCCGCCTCAGCCTCCTGAGTAGCATGGACTACAGGTGCGTGCCACCATGCCCAGCTAATTTTTTGATTCTTTGTAGAGGCGAGATCTCGCTACATGGACCAGACTGGTCTCAAACTCCTGGACTCCAGCAGTCCTCCCACCTTGGCCTTCTAAAGTGCTAGGATTACAGGTGTGAGCCACTGATTAAGTTTTTAAAAATATGCTGAGAAGTTGAGTAAGATGAGCTTTACAGATGCAGCCAAGCAGCACAAGGGCCAAGGCTGGGTCTGTTTTCACTCACCACTGTAGCTCCAGTCCTTAGAGGAACGCCTGCCACCCAGCAAGTTCTGGAAAAATACTTGCAGCATCAATGAATGGTGCATAATATATGTAACCAATAATAGATGCATGGGTTATTTCAAATTAAAAATGACCTCAGAAGGATTATGGGAGGAAACAGTGTCTACATTAGAACATGAATATAATATTCCAGGTAACCCAATCCCAGAAGTCAAGGAATGTACCATTGTGTGTTGTCAGTCTCATTTCTTATATACCTAATTGTATTTATCAGAGGAAAGTATGTTAGATTATTACTCTTCTTGAGAGAATTGTAGGATTCTTAGCTTTTTATTAAACTTTTTTAGGGTCACTTCAGTTTAAAGTTGAAATGAAACTCTTTGAGGCTGAAGTGAGGGCATGGTGGTGTGTGTCTGTAGTTCCAGCTCCTTGGAAGACTGAGGTGGAAGGATTGCTGGAGCCCAGCGGGTTGACGCTGGGGTGGCGGTGAGTGTGCCACTGCACTCCAGCCTGGGTGTTTGTTTATTTATTTATTTATTGAGTTGGAGTGAGACCCCAACTCAATAAATAAATAAACAAACAAACAAATAAGTGAAGCTCTTTGAAAACATCACTAAGTTTTCCTAAAAACACATATATTTGCCAAGGTGTTGTATTTTAAGTTTTTTTTTTTTAATTTTCTAATTTTTTATTTATTTGAGTCAAAGTCTCCTGGCCTAAGGATTTTAGTGATGAGGTTTTTCTACCAAATACTTACATTCCCACCCTGGATGCAAGGTTATGCTAATTACTGTCTGCACTACAGGAAATGTTCATACATTCAAGAAACTCATAGGTAAAGTCATACAATTAATAGAGAACAGCAGACTATTTTTTACATATAAATATGTGTGTATATATAGTATATATATGTGTGTATTATATGCATATGTGTATATGCATGTATACTATATATGAGTATTATATGTGTGTGTATGTATATATTACTCTTTATGCCAGATTGTTGTTTCAGAAAGACTGAGTATTGTAAAAGTCAAAAGAAGGGATTATTAATAATTGGGTAGGCACAGTTTTTGGAAGAAGTGGGCCTTTATTTGAAGGCTATATATACATTGTTTGGACAGTTAGATATAGAGGACAAGCCTGCACACGGTGGCTCAAGCCTGTAATCCCAGCACTTTGGGAGGCCAAGGAGAGAGAATTGCCTGAGACCAACCTGGGCAACTTGGTGAGACCTTGTCTCTACAATAAATAAAAAAAGCTGGGCATGGTGGTGCACGCCTGTGGTTCCACCTACTTGGAAGGCTGAGGCAGAAGGATCGCCTGAGCCCAGCAGGTTGAAGCTGTGGTGGCCATGAGCGTGCCATTGCACTCCAGCCTGGGCAACAGAGAGACTCCAACTCAAAAAAAAAAAAAAAGGAGGACAATCCTGATTTTCTGTTTCTAGTTAGTACTAGGGTTAGGGTTTTACTATTGTGAATAATAATTAGTGAGAATTAATCATTGCATCTCTTCCTTTAGAATATCAGCACTGGAATGGCCATAGCTGGAATGATGTTACTTCTAAGAAGTGTTCGACTGGTAAGTTAAAAGACATTATATGATAGGCAATAGGTAGTTAATTTATTCCTATTTCTCAGATGATTTTTATCCCATCACTGTATTATTTTTGTTGGAAGTTGTTTTTTTTTTTTTTTTTTTGAGTTGGGAGTCTTAAGGCCACCCCAGGCCTCAACCTTCTAAGTAGCTGGAACTACAGACACACACCACCATGCCTGGCTAGTTTTTGTGATTTATTGTAGAGATGAGGTCTCATCAGATTGCCCAGGCTGGTCGCAAACCCCCAGGCTCAGGCAGTCTTCTCGCCTCGGCCTCCCAAAGTGCTGGAATTATAGGCTGAGCCACCGTGCCCAGCCATACTGGAAGTTTTTAAATAGTATTTTAGAATAATGAACGTATTGTAAGGTTTTGTTTTAAAAGTAATATATCTGCAGGATTTTACAGAAGGTAACTGCACAGTCTATATTTCCATAATCATTTTTTTCAGGCTTAAAAGGGAATCTGAAAAGGATTAGTTTACTAAAATGTTATTGTCACTAAATTTGCATTTAAAACATTGTGGAGTATCTCAAAAGTGTTTTCTATGGTGCCTTTAGATTTAGATCACATAGCTGGACACAATGGCTCACGCCTGTAATCCCAGCACTTTGGGAGGCCGAGGTGAGAGGATTGCCTGAGCCCACTGGTTCGAGACCAGCCTGGGCAATATGGTGAGACCTTTTCTCTACGATAAATCAAAAAATTAGCTGGGAATGGTGGCACATGCCTTTGGTTTCAGCTACATGGAAAGCTGAGGTGGAAGGATTGCCTGAGCCCAGCAAGTTGAGGCTGTGGTGGCGGTGAGCGTGCTACTGCACTGCAGCCTGGGTGACAGAGTGAGACTGAATCAAAAAAAAAAATAAAAAAGATTTAGATCACAGATGAATTATGTATTATAGCACTGAATAATTTTTGCTTTAAGGTAGCACCTTATTTTGGTCCTTTCAATAGTGTTTTATTACTGACATAATAGACAAAATGTATTATTCCATACTGATTAAACAATAACTCCACTACTCCTCACCCCCGGTCCCTGCAACCATCATTTCATTTTCTGTCTCTGATTTTGGTTACTCTAGGTACCTCATATAAGTGGTACCTCATATAAGTATTTATCTTTTGTGACTGGCTTTTTTCACTTAGCCTGACATTCTCAAAGTTCATCCATGTAGCATACAGGATAAATTTCATCCCTTTTAAAAAGGTTCCAGGCTGGGCTCGGTGGCTTATTCTGTAATCCCAGCACGTTGGGAGGTTGAGGCGAGTGGATTGTCTGAGCCCGTGAGTTCGAGAACCCCCCGGGCAACTTGGTGAGACCTCATCTCTACAATAAATAAAAAATTAGCTGGGCGTGGTAGCACGTACCTGTAGTTCTAGCTACTTGGAAGGCTGAGGCGGAAGGATCACCGGAGCCCAGCAGGTCGAGGCTGTGGAGGCCGGGAGTGTGCCACTGCACTCCAGTCTGGGCGACAGAGTGAGAATTCAGCCCCCCCCCAAAAAAAGGTTCCAGTAGTATTCTATTGTAAGTGTATATCACATTTTGCTTATCTGCCCGTCTATTGATGGACACTTGGGTTGCTTCTATATTTTAGCTATTGTGGATAATGTTTCTGTGAATGTGGGTGTACAAATATGTACTGAGATCCTGCTTTCAGTTCCTTTGGAAATACCCCAAGTGTATTAAATGGTAGTTGTATTTCTAATTTTTTGAGAAACTGCCATACTCTTACAGTGGCTGTACCATTTTACATTCTCTCCAGCAATACGCAAGGGTTCCAATTTCTTCATATCCTTGTCAACAATTATTATTTTCTGCTCTTTTGATAACCATCCCAGTGGGTATGAGGTGGCATCTCATTGTGGTTTTGATTTGCATTTCTCTAATGATAAGTGCTGTTGAGCATCTTTTCATGTGCTTACTGTCCTTTTATATATGTTTTTGGGAGAATTTTTGTTCAACTTTTTTGCCCATTTTCGACTCAGGTTTTTTGCTTGTTTTTTTTTTTTTTGAGTTGGGGTCTCACTCTGTCACCCAGGCTGGAGTGTGGTGGCACGATCACAGCTCATTGCAGTCTCAAATTCCTGGGCTTAGGCAATTCTCCCCTCAGTCTCCTGAGTAGCTGGGACTACAGGTACATGCCCTCATGCCTGGCTAATTTTCTTATTTATTTATTTTTTTAGAGATAAGTTCTTGCTATGTTGCCTAGGCTGGTCCTGAACTCTTGGGCTCAAGCAATCCTTTTGCTTAGGCTTCCCAAAGTGCTGGGATTATAGATGTGAGCCTCTGTGCATGGCCTGGGTTAGTTTTTTTGTTGCTGAGTTTTTGGAGTTCTTTTTATATTAGATATTTGATTTGCAAATATTTTCTGTCATTTTGTATGTTGTCTTTTGAAACTCTGTTAATAGTGTTTATTGATGTGCAAGTTTAAAATTTTTTTTCTTTTTTGAGTCAGAGTCTCACTCTGTTGCCCAGGCTGGTGTGCAGTGGCATGCTCATGGACACTGCAGCATAAGTCTGCTGGGCTTCTGAGTAGCTGGAACTACAGGCACATGCCACCATGCCCAGCTAATTTTTTGATTTATTGTAGAGACGAGGTTTCGCCAAGTTGCCGAGACCTGGTCTTGGACCTCTGGACTCAGGCAGTCCTCTCCCCTCAGCCTCCCAAAGTGCTGGAATTACCGTGCCTGACCAAGTTTTAAATTTTTATGGTGTCTAATTTGTCTATTGCTGTTGCTTACGTCTTTGGTGTCACATCCAAGAAATCATTGCCCAATCCAATAATGTGAAGCTTTTGCTCTGTTTTCTTCTAAGAATTTTATAGTTTTAGCTCTTAAGTTTAGGTCTTTGATATATCTTGAGTTAATTTTTTTTTTTGAGTTGGAGCCTCACTCTGTCGCCCAGACTGGAGTGCAGTGGCCGCTCCCGGCCACCACAGCCTCGACCTGCTGGGCTCTGGCGATCCTTCCGCCTCTGCCATCCAAGTGGCTGGAACTACAAGTGTGCACTACCACGCCCAGCTAATTTTTTAATTTATTGTAGAGATGAGGTCTCGCCAAGTTGCCCAGGCGGGTCTCGAACCCGCGGGCTCAGGTAATCCACTCACCTCAGCCTCCCAAAGCACAGGATTACAGGCTGAGCCACTGAACCCGGTCACAGCCACCACAGCTTTTTTTTTGTTTTGAATGGAAGTCTTACTCTGTCATCTAGGTTTTTTTTTTCTTTTTGAATTGAAGTCATACTTTGTCACCTAGGTTGGGTACAGTGGCATGATCACAGCTTGAACTTAGACCATCTCCTGGACTTAGACCATCCTTCCACCTCAGCCTCCCAAGTAGCTGGGACTACAGGCACATGCCACCACACCCAGCTAATTTTTTGATTTTTTTGTAGAGATGAGGTCTCATTATGTTGCCCAGGCTGGTCTTAAAGTTCTAGGCTTAGCAATCTTCCTGCTTCAGCCTCCCACAGTGTTAGTATTACAGGGGTGAGCCACCATACCTGACCTTGAGTTAATTTTTCTATGTGATATTAGGTAATGGTACAACTTCATTCTTTTGCATGTGGATATCTGCTTTTCCCAGCACCATTTTTGAAAAGATTGTCTTTTCCCCATTTTGATAGTCTTGGCCTTCTGGTTGAAAATCATTTAACCAGGCTGGGTGTGGTGGTTCACGCCTATAATCCTAGCACTTTGAGAGGCTGAGGTGAGAGGATTGCCTGAGCCCACAGGTTTGAGACCAGTGTGGGCAGATTGGTGAGACCGCATCTCTACAATAAATCAAAATATTAGCTGGGTGCGGTGGCATATGCCTGTAGTTCCGGCTACTTGGAAGGCTGAGGTGGAAGGATCACCTGAGCCCAGCAGATTGAAGCTATGGTGGCTGTGAGTGTGCTACTGCACTTCAGCCAGGGTGACAGAGTGAGACTCCAACTCAAAAAAAAAAAAAAAAAGCAGTGTCCTTTTATTTCTCATTTATTGAGGGTTTTTATCATGAAACGATGTTGAATTTTGTCAAATGTGTTTTCTGCATCAGTTGAGGTAACCTTTTTTAAAAAATTCTGTTAATGTGGTGTATTATATTGATTGGGCCATCCTTGCATTCCAGAACTATATCTCACTTGGTTATGATATATAATCCTTTTAATATGTGGCTGCATTGGTTTTTTAGTATTTAGCTGAGGATTTTTTTGTATCAATGTTTATAATGGATATTGGTCTATAATATTATTTACTTTTATTTTTATTTCTTGAGTCAGAATCTCACTCCTGTTGCCCAGGCTTTGGTGATCCTTCTGCCTCAGCCTTCCAAGTAGTTGGAACTACAGGCACGCGCCGCCATGCCCAGCTAATTTTTTTGATTTATTGTAGAGACGAGGTCTCTCCATGTTGCCCAGGCGGTCTCTAACCTGTGGGCAGTCCTCTCACCTCTGCATCCCAAAGTACTGGGATTACAGGTGTGAGCCACTGTGCCTGGCCTATAGTTTTCTTGTAGTATTTTTGTCTGTCTTTGGTATTGGGTAATGTTGGCCTTATAGACTAAACTAGTAATTAATCTCTCCTCATCAATTTTTGGAAAAAGTTTGAGAAGGGTTGGTAAATGCTTGGTAGAATTTATCAGTGATATGGTCAGGTCCAGGGCTTTTTTTAGTTGGGAGATTTTTGACTAGTGATTTAACCTCCTTACTAGTTTTAGGTCTATTTAGAATGTTTATTTCTTCACAGTTCAGTCTTGGAGGGTTTTGCATTTCTAGTCATTTATCCATTTAATCTACATTACCTAATTTGTTGGTGTACAATGGTTCATAGTACTCTCATGGTCCTTTTTATTTCTGTGAAATTTGCTCATTTCCTGCTTTTACTTCTGACTTGAGTATTTGAGTCTTTTCTCTTTTTGTCTTAGTTCATCTAAGACTGGATCTTTTTAAAGACCCAGTCTTTGGTTTCATTGATTTTTCTTTGTTGTTTTTCATTGTCTATTTCTGCTCTAATCTTTAGTATTTCCTTACTTCTGCTTACTTTGGGTTTAGTTTGTTCTTTTTTTGCTAGTCCCTAAGTGGTAAAAAGTTAGATTGTTGATATGAAGTATTTCTTTCCTTCTTTTTTTTTTTTTTTTTTTTTTGAGTTGGACTCTCACTCTGTCACCCAGGCTGGGCTGGAGTACAGTGGCATGCTCACGGCCACCACAGCCTCCACCAGCTGGGCTCAGGTGGTCCTTCTGCCTCAGCCTTTCAAGTAGCTGGAACTACATACACGTGCCACCACGCCCAGCTAATTTTGTGAGTTATTGTAGAGATGAAGTCTCACCAAGTTGCCCAGGCTGGTCTCGAACCCATGGGCTCAGGCAATCCTCTTACCTTGGTTTTCAAAGTGCTGGGATTACAGGCATGAACCACTGCGCCCAGCCTTCTTTTTCCTTTTTTTTAAATTTTAGTATGCATTTATAGTTAAAGTTTTTCCCTTGGCACTGCTTTTACTACATTTCATAAATTTTAGTATGGTGTGTTTTCATTTTCAGTGGTCTGTAAGTACTTTTAAATTTTCTTTGTGGTTTCTTTTTGATTCATTGGTTGTTTAAGAGTGTGTTGTTGCTGGGCATGGTGGCTCACACCTGTAATCCCAGCACTTTGGGAGGTGGAGACAAGAGGATTGCCTGAGCCCAAGAGTTTGAGACCAGCCTTGGCAGCTTGGCAAGAGCTCATCGTCACGATAAATCAAAAAATTAACTGGGTGGTTAGCTGGGCTCAGTGGCTCAGCCTGTAATCCCGCGCTTTGGGAGGCTGAGGTGAGTGGATTGTCTGAGCCCGCTGGTTCGAGACCTGCCTGGGCAACTTGGCGAGTCCTCATCTCTATAATAAATCAAAAAAATCAGCCGGGCGTGGTAGCGCGTGCCTGTAGCTCCAGCTACTTGGAAGGCTGAGGCGGAAGGATCGCCAGAGCCCAGCAGGTTGAGGCTGCGGTGGGCGGGAGCGGCCACTGCACTCCTGTCTGGTCGACAAAGTGAGACTCTAACTCAAAAAAACAAACAAACAAACAAAAACTGGATGATGGCATGCGCCTGTAGTTCCAGTTACTTGGAAGGATAAAGTACAAGGATAGCCAGAGCTCAGCAGGTCGAGGCTGTGGTGGCTGTAAGCATGTCATTGCACTCCAGCCTGGGTGACAGAGTGAAACTAACAAAAAAAAAAAAAAAGAAGAGTATGTTGTTTAATTTCCACATATTTCTGATTTTTTTCCCTTCTGTTACTGCTTTCTAACATCATCTTGTTGTGTTCAGAGAAGATATTTTATATCAGCAGTCCCCAACCTTTTTGGCATCAGGAACCTGTTTTGTGGAAGATAATTTTTCTACAGTCTGGGGGCGGGGAGGGATGTTTTAGGGATGACTTAAATGCATAACATTTACTGTGTACTTTATTTCTATTATTAGTACATTAAAATATATAATGAGATAATTATACAAGTCACCATTTAAAAAAAGAGGTACAGACAGAAGTGGTAAATAAAATAATGGGTGGTCCACATGTGGACTAAAATAAGTGTCAGATTCTGACTTAAAACCTGCCAGATGCAGCTGTACAATTGAAGTACATCAGCTCACTTGCCACTCACTGATAGGTTGTTTTTGTTTTGTTTAAGTTGGAGTCTCACTCTGTCACCTAGGCTGGAATGCAGTGGCATGCTCATGGCCACCACAGCCTTGACTTGCTGGGCTCAGGCGATCCTTCTGCCTCAGCCTTCTAAGTGGCTGGATGATAGGATTTTGATATGAGTCTGCAAGCAATTGGTTTATGATGGTCTCTGTGCAGTCAAACCTCACTGCTAATGTTAATCTGTATTTGCAGCCGTTCCCCAGCGCTAGCCATCACTACCTCAGCTCCACCTCAGATCATCAGGCATTAGATTCTCATAAGGAGCACCCAACCTAGATGGCTCTCATGTGCAATTCGTAATAGTGTTTGAGAATCTAATGCTGCCACTGATCTGACAGAAGACGGAGCTCAGGTAGTAATGCGAACGATGGGAGCAGCTGTAAATACAGATGAAGCTTCACTCACTCCAGCACTGCTCACCTCTTACTCTGTAGCCCAGTTCCTAACAGTCCACGGACTGGTACCGGTCCATGGCCGGGATTGGGGACCCCTCATTGTATCACGTTCATCTTTTTTAATGTATTGAGTTAATTTGTGGCCTAACAAATGATCTATTCTGGAAATGTCCCATGTGCATCTGAGGAAAATATATAGTCTGTTGCCATTGGTTAGAATGTTCTGTATATGTTTGTTAGATTTAATTGTTTTGTTCCATTATGTAAGTCCTCTATTTCCTTATGTATCTTCTTTCTGATTGTCCTATCCATTGTTGAGAGAAGGGTGCCAAAATCTGTATTATTGTAAAACTATTTCTCCGTTTGATTATATCTGTTTTTGCATCATATATTTTGCTGGCTTCTTATTTGGTATGTAAATGTTTATAATTATTATATCTTCTTCCTGTATTGAACCTTTTATTAATGCTTAATGTCCTAATTTGTCTCTTGTAACTTTTTGTGATTTAAAGTCTAGGTTGTCTGATATTCGTTTACGTACCCCTGCTCTCTTTTGGTTACTGTGTACATGGAATATATTTTCCCATCCTTTAACTTTCAACCTATCTGTGTTTGGACCTAAAGTATGTCCCTTGTGGGCTGACTATGGTTGAATCATGATTTTTAAAATCCATTCTGCCAGTTTCTGTATTTTGATTGGAGAGTTTAATTCATTTCCATTGAAAGTAATTAACAATAAGGGGGAATTTTGTCATTTTGTTATCTGTTTTATATATGCTTTATAGCTTTTTGTCTCTCATTTCTTGCATTACTATCTTCTTTTGTATTTTGTTGATTTTTGGTAGTGAAATGTTTTACTTTTATTATCATTTCCCCCCTACATATTCTTTATTTTTTTGAGGTTGCCATGGAATTACATTTAAAATCCTAAAGTTATAACACCCTAATTTGAATTTATACCAGCTTAATTTCAATAAAATACAAAAATTCTACTTTATAGTATCATCACCACCCATTTCAGTTATTGATGTCACATAAAAATATAAACTAATGCTTTCTTAAATTAGTCTCTTATTAGTTTTTGAAATTATATAGAAAACACAAACCAAAGTTATAATAATACTACCTTTTAGACTAATAATTGTCTTTTAAAGAAATATACTACACATGAGTCTCCCTTAACCTATGTGCTTGGAACTGGAAGTGTTCTGGATTTTTTTTTTTTTTGATATTACAATATTTTCATAAGCATAATGAGATATCTTGGAGGTAGAACCCAAGTCTAAACACAAAATTTATTTATATTTCATATGGATCTTATATATAGCCTGAAGGTAATTTTATGCAATATTTTGAACAATTTTATGAATGAAACAAGATTTGTATTCATTGAACTATCAGAAAGCCATGGTATAACTATTTCAGTCACCCATATGGACAACCTGTGGTTGTTTAGCATAACCATCATTTCTGACTCTGAATTTATATGCTGCCAATAAAGAATCATTTTCCTAGCCAGGCTCAGTGCCTCAGCCTGTAATCCTGCACTTTGGGAGGCCGAGGTGAGTGGATTGCCTGAGCCCGCGGGTTCGAGACCTGCCTGGGCAGCTTGGCGAGACCTCATCTCTACAATAAGTCAAAAATTAGCTGGGTGTGGTAGCGTGCACCTGTAGTTCCAGCCACTTGGAAAGCTGAGGCGGAAGGATCGCCAGAGCCCAGCAGGTGGAGGCTGCGGTGGCCGGGAGCGGCCTCCGCACTCCAGTTGGGAACAGCCACTGCACTCCAGTTTGGGTGACTGAGTGAGACTCCAACTCAAAAAAAAAAAAGAAAGAAAAAGAAAACTAAAAGTGGAATTGCCAATTGTTGTTACAATAATACTAACTTTCATAATTGCTAATATATTTTCCTTTACTGAGATCTTTATTGCTTCATATGACTTCAAGTTACTGTCCTTGTATCCTTTCATTGCAACCTGCTGTGTTCCCTTTAGCATGTCTTGCACGACTATTCTTTGGCAACAAACTGCCTCAACTTTTGTTTATCTGGTCATGTCTTGAATTCTCCTTCACTTTTGAAGGTCAGGTTTGCGGGTTATAGGATTCTTGATTTACAGTTTTGTTGTTGATTTTTATTTTAGCACTTTGAATACGTTAGTTCACTGTCTTCTAATATCCAAAGTTTCTGAAAAGAAATCTGCTGACAATATTATTAAGTATCCTTTTATGTGGTAAGTTGCTTCTATCTTGCTGCTTTCCACATTTTTTTTAAGACTTTCTCTTTCATCAGTTTGATAGTAATGTGTCTCAGTGTGTCTTGTGTAGGTCATTCTACTTGAAGTCTGTTGAGCTTTTTGGATGTTTATAGTCATCTCTTTCATCAAGTTTGTTTTCAGCCATGGTTTTTTGAAAGAATCTCTCTTCCTCCTTCTTTCTCTCCTTCTCCCCCTTCTCTATCTGGGATTCTTACAATGCATGTATTGGTCTACTTTTTTTTTTTGAGTTGGAGTCTCACTCTGTCGCCCAGGCTGGAGTGCAGTGGCCGC
>NW_007251295.1:130009-138340 GCF_000164805.1 Carlito syrichta
CGGACGGATCCCCGGAGCCCGGCAGGTCGAGGCTGCAGTGGCCGGGAGCGGCCACTGCACTCCAGTCTGAACGACAGAGAGACTCCGACTCAAAAAAAATAAAAATAAAATAGAAGAATTTTTTAAAATTTCAATTACCCTATCTTTACGTGTGCAAATTCTTTCTTCTGCATGTTTACATCTGCCTGTGAATCCCTCTAGTGAATTTTTCATTTTAGTTATTATGTTTTTCTGATTTAGAATTTCTTTTCTTGCCTGGCACAGTGGCTCATGCCTGTAATCCCAGCACTTTGGAAGGTAGAGGCGAGAGAATTACCTGAGTTCAAGGGTTTGAGACCATCCCTGGCAACTTGGTGAGAACTCGTCTCTACAATAAATAAAAAAATTAGCTTGGCCTAATTTTTTCCAGCTACTTGGAAGACTGAAGCAGAAGGATCGCCTGAGCCCAGCTGGCCAAGGCTGTGATGGCTGTGATCGTGCTACTGCACTCCAGTCTGGGCGACTAAGTGAGACTCCTACTCAAAAAAAAAAAAAGAGTTTTTTCTTTTATATCTTCTATCTTATTATTGATATTTTTATTTCATTCACATATTATTTTCTTTCTCTAACTCTTCCTTTAGTTCTTTGGGTAGCTTTAGCATACCTATTTAAAAATCTTTGTCTAAGGCTGGTGGCCCTACGCCTATAATGGTGGCGTACGCCTATAATCCCAGCACTTTGGGAGGCTGAGGTGAGAGGATTGCCTGAGCCCACAGATTTGAGACCAGCCTGGGCAACTTGGTGAGACCTCATCTCTACAATAAATAAAAAAATTAGCTGGGCGTGTGGCGTATGCCTATATTTCCAGCTACTTGGAAGGCGAAGGCAGAAGAATCACCTGAGCTCAGTAGGTTGAGACTGTGGTGGCCGTGAATGTGCCACTGCACTCCAGCCTGGGTGACAAAGTGAGACTCCAACTAAAAAAATAATAAATAAATAAATAAGATCTTTGTCTAATAGGTCCACTATCTGGTCTTTCTCTAGGACTATTTCTTTTGTATTAGTTTTCCTTTGGGCCATACTTTCCTGCTTTTTTATAGGCATTTGATTTTGTTGTTGTTGTTGTTGAAAGCTGGCCATTTAAATCTAATAATGTGGTAACTCTGGAAATCGAAGTCTTCCCTTTTGCACGACAAGGAAGAAGGGGTTTAGTAGTGGGTATTGTGTTAGCCAACCAAGCTTCAGCATTCTTTGTATATTGCTAGTTTTCTTTCCTTCTTACTTTCTTGAGAGTTTATCAGGTTCTCATATTCTTTCAATTACTGGTGGATAAATCCAAATTTCTTATTTAAAAAGTAAAAAAGGAGCTGGGCTCGGTGGCTCAGCCTGTAATCCCGTGCCTTTGGGAGGCTGAGGTGAGTGGATTGCCTGAGCCCGCGGGTTCGAGACCTGCCTGGGCAGCGAGACTTCATCTCTACAATAAATAAAAAAATCAGCCTGGCATGGTAGCGCATGCCTGTAATTCCGGCTACTTGGAAGGCTGAGGTGGAAGGATCGCCGGAGCCTAGCAGGTCGAGGCTGCTCCCGGCCACTGCATTCCAGTCTGGGCGACAGAGTGAGACTCCAACTCAAAAAAAAAAAGTAAAAAAGGACCAGACGTGGTGACTCACATCTGTAATCCCAGCACTTTGGGAGGCTGAGGTGAGTGGATTGCCTGAGCCTAAGGGTTCGAGACCAGTGTGGGCAACTAGGCAAGACCTCGTCTTTACAATAAATCAAAAAATTATCAAGGTGTGGTGGTGCCTGCCTATAGTTATAGCTGCTTGGAAAACTGAGGCATAAGGATTGTCTGAGCCCAACAGGTTGAGGCTGCAGTGGCCATGAGCATGCCACTGCACTCCCGCCTGGGTGACAGAGTGAGTCTCCCAACTAAAAAAAAAAAAAAAGTGAAAAAGGCTCATGCCTGTAATCCTGACACTTTGGGCTCTTAATTAGCCATAATTATGAATGAAGCTTGCAGTATTGTTAGTGTGGAAGAAATAGGCATAAAGTGTGACTAACCTCAAGGAATAACCTAGGTGTTAAGGATTGAAGTAAGTTCCTAATGTTGATCTTAAAAAAAATTGCCTTATTCTCCTACAAAATTTTAAAAAAATTTTTTGTCATTTAAGGGTTTTAAGACTCAGCTTTGTTTAGGTTTTTCAGCAGATCCTGCATGAATTGGTTGTACATACATGGAATAGGATAGAGACCGTTTAATGAGATTTGTGTGGTGCCAGGTACAGATATATATATAGCCATTTCCTTTTGATAAATTGTGTCATATTTTGAGGTTGTAAGCTTTTAGAAGCTAGGAATCCTTTTTTATTAATATTTTTTATTTTATCAGAATCTTATTCAGTTGCCCAGCTGGAGTACAGTGGCATACTCATGGCTACCACACCCTCAACCTGCTGGACTCAGGCGATCCTTCTGCCTCAGCATCCCCAGTAGCTGGAACTACAGGCATGTGCCACCATGCCTGGCTAATTTTTAATTTTTTTATAGAGATGAGGTTTTGCAGTGTTGCCCAGGCTGGTCTCAAACCCTTGGGCTCAGGCAGTCCTATAACTTCCACCTCCAAAGCGCTGAGATTACAGGTATGAGCCACCTTGCCCAGCCACTAGGAGTCCCTTTTAATGTCTCTGGGTAGTAATTTGAAAATAGTGAATAGTAGCTGGGCTCGGTAGCTCAGCCTGTAATCCTGCGGTTTGGGAGGCTGAGGTGAGTGGATTGCCTGAGCCCGCGGGTTCGAGACCCGCCTGGGCAACTTGGCGAGACCTCATCTGTGCAATAAATAAAAAAATTAGCCAGGCGTGGTAGTGTGTGCCTGTAGTTCCAGCTACTCGGAAGGCTGAGGCGGAAGGATTGCTGGAGCCCAGCAGGTCAAGGCTGTGGTGGCTGGGAGCGGCCACTGCACTCCAGTCTGGGCGACAGAGTGAGACTCCTACTCAAAAAAAAAGAAAGAAAAGAAAATAGTGAATAGTGAGTTCTAAATAATGTTCCTATAAACACTTGATTAAATCATATTAAATTTATATAAATTAAGAACCAAATTAAAATTTTTATGGTTATGTCTTCTTGTTAAATGATTAGATAATAATTTGACATTTTAAATTTTGAAATGAAAATACTAATAAATGTTTATCTTTTTTCTCCTTGTGAATCAATAGACATCAAAATTTACAAGCTCTTCAGATATTCCAGTAGAATTTATAAGAAGAAATGTTAAACTACGTGGACGATTACGCCGAATAACTGAGAATGGTTTAGAAATTGAACACATTCCTATTACTTTACCTATTGTATCTTCATTGAGAAGTAAGTAAGGTGCAAGAATATTAAGACTAAAGAACTACTGCAGTTTTAAAAATTAGATATTATTAAATAGCAAAAAATGTCACTGTAATTCCTAATAATTCTCCATTGTCTAGGAAAGAAGATCTGAACTCTTGATCATGTATACAAGAAACTGCTTAATTTGGCTCCAGGTTTCCTTTCTTCATCTCTCCTTTTTTAATTCAACTACTCAGTCAAGTATTCAGTTGTTCATTTCGCAAATGTTGAGCACCTACTGTGGTCTAGGACCGAAACTAACTGTACAGTGTTGAGTGAAACAGACAGGGCCCCTTTCACCCTTGGTGGAAGATAGACCACAGACAAGTGAAAAATTGTTCTAAGAGCTATGAAGAAAAGAGTAGGGTGCTAGGATGAAGAATTATTGGAGGTCATGTGGGTGGTGGGGGAATCTACACATTTGGAGTAGTCAAGAAGGCTTCATAGAGAAGTTGCTATTTAGTCAGCGTCCTGAAGAATTAAGAGAGGGCTAGTTAGGAAGAGCACACTGAGGTACAGGGAGGAAGGGGGTAAGATGCATCAAAGGCGACTGGAGAGATGGGCAGGAGCCAGATCCTTCCTGCTGCAGTTTCCTCTTCTCCTTGTGTCACATTGGAGTCCCTGGCCATACAGACCTTCCTGCTTGCTGCTTCTGTGTGTTCTCAGGATTCAGGGTCTAGGTTTTTGCTCAGAGAGTCTTGGCCTCTGTTGAGATCCAGTTGATTACTTAGGATCTAGCTTAATAGTAGCTCTTTTGTGAACTTTTCTTGACTCCCAAGCTGAATTAACCTCTTTCTTTCCTATGTCTCACAGCAGTGTTTAACACAGTGGTGATAGTACTTGTTCACCTTTTCTATAATTATTATGTATTATCACATATTTAGGATTATGTCCCCCACTAAACTGTGAGCCTCTGATTGTCAGGGGCCTTTTCCTTTTTATTTTGATACTGCAAGTCACTAGAAAAATACTTTTATTAGTCAATAGAGACTTGTTGAAATTTGTTGAAGGGGTTAATTTTGTTCTATGTGAAGATCTTCTTCATATTATTTTGATTTTATGAAGAAAGGAATTCTTTCTTTTTTATACCAAGATGAATGAATGTCACTCTGTTTAATGAGATATAACTGTCAAAGAATAAGATTGATTTTTTTTTCACCCCAGACATACCTGACACAATTGATTGTAACTCACACAGTTGGAAAGAGTGTGCTCCCTGGAGAGAGTTTACCTAGAATATTTCAGGGTTTTTTTTGTTTGTTTTTGGCCTTTTTAGCTCCAGGCAGGATTCATACTTTACAAGTCCTTTAGTTTCTCAGTTGTTGTAATAATGTAAATCTATCCTTTCTGAAATAGCCATGGCTCTTTAGAGCTTAGGCAACAAGGTCATCATTTGCGGTTGTCCAGGCTGAGCATTGCATGACTGTGGGGATGTTGTTCAACAGGAATCTGCCTCCTCAAGTCATGTAGTGCCACAGTACTGTAACTGCCATAGGTGATGATGATTATTAATGGGTTTCACATCAAATAATGTATTTGTGTAACTTGGTACGTAGAATCAAAATGTTAGAGCCGAAAGGACTTCAGAAAGCCTTAATTCCCACTTTACTTTTCTTCTTCGCTTATTTTCTCTAGAGATTAAATGCCACAAATATGGTCGATCTAATAATTGATAAAATCCAAGCTAGAAAACAGATTTTCTGCCACACATTTCAGAACTCATGTATAGACACTGGAATTAAAAAAACAGATAGACATATGTGTTATACCCCTCACTACAAGTGCAATGATTTTTGTGACTGGCGTTCATTGCTTATGTGAAAAAGATCACTTTGTACTTTCAGACATGAAACCTAATAACCTGTAAAATAGTTTTAGAACTAGAAACACCATTTTGAATGATATAATAAGATGCTAGAGCATAATCTTCTCCATTTTGAATGATATAATAAGATGCTAGAGCATAATCTCCATTGAAAATAGCTATTCATGAAAAGCTCCTTATGTTCCTTTCACTATTTTTACTTCCTGGCCTGCATGATAGATGTGAATGTTGGACCTTGTTATGAGGGGGGCTAAGATTCAGGTTCTAAAAATGGAGGTCATTCTTAACCAGGAAGGTTTGATGATTCAGTGTCATAGTAGAGCCTGCATGGCGTAGTAGAACATGTATTGGTATGCAGACCTGTGTTCTGTTTCTAGTTCTGGCCTGTGGTTCCCACCACCATTAGATGAGAGAGTTAGGAGATTTCCATGACTCTGTTCTCATGACTATTCTGTGACATGCCTCCCTGCTGTGATCTTATCTCTGGTCTATATAAATGAGGAGGCGCACACACACACACAACACACACCACACACACACACACAAATGAACATATGTGTTAAACCCCTCAGTAGATGTTAACCACTACAAATGTAATGATTTAGTACAGATCTTAAAAAGTTTATAAAGTGCAACTTTTCAAATGCTTCATTATTTCAGCAGATATTTACCAAATGCCTACCCTATTACTACAGTCTCAGTATACAAGGGGGGACCCCAAAAAACCCCAGAATTATCTTTTGAAGGGTGGGTCCTTTGTAATATAGGTTTCCTCCACCAGGTAAGAGTTCTGGGAACCTATCGGCATCGGTGTACCAGCTAGTATTGTGAGAGGCTGCATTTGGTTTCAGTGGATTTTTTTTTGAGATTCTTTCAACACATTTGCCTATTTCATGATGGGTTATTTATGAACCTACCTACCCACACCATGCTGAGTGTTCAGCAGTTTTTGACCAAACATGGCATGACCCCTGTGTCTCATCCCCCTGTTCACCTGATCTCGCCCAAGCAATTTTTTTTTTTCCAAGATGAAAAAAGTCCTCAAAGGGAAACGTTTTGGTGATGTGGAAGAGGTGAAACAAAACACAACAGAAGCACTCAAAAGCTTCCAAGTTGATAAGTTCAAAAATTGTTTTGAGAAGTAGAAAAAGCATCTCCATAGGTGCGTTGCATCAAATGGAGAGTACTTTGAAGGTGACTGAAGTTTAAATGTGTAAGAGTAAATACACTTTTTGTTTCTTTATTTATTTTTTGAGTTGGAGTCTCACTCTGTCACCCAGGCTGGAGTGCAGTGACACGCTCCCAGCCACCACGGCCTCGACCTGCTGGGCTCAGGCAATCCTTCCCCCTCAGCCTTCCATGTAGCTGGAACTATAGGCATGCACCACCATGCCCAGCTAATTTTTTAGTTTATTGTAGCGATGAAGTCTCAGCAAGTTGCCCGAGCGGGTCTCGAACCTCTGGACTCAGGTAATCCTCTTGCCTCCACGTCCCAAAGTGCTGGGATTACAGGCTTGAGCCACTGCACCCAGCTCAGTTTTTTAATAAGTAAATTCTGGGGTTTTTAAGTCTCCCTTTGTATAGTGGCAAACAAAATGGGCATGGGCCTATAGTAGCCACAAAACCTGCTGTCTAGTGAGGAAATTATTCAAAATTTCTCTTATCTCTGAAAGTAAAAATAAGGTTTTTGATGTTTTCATTAAAATTCTGTTAAGGGTTTGATAAACAGATCTTCATACTGTGGTACTTCAAATGTCAACTGATGAAGTCGGTTTTGCAAAATGTATAAAATATGAAATGTTGATATAGATGAATATTTGTTGAGATGGGAAGATATCCTCAATAAGTTGTTAGGTGAAGTAGCAATTCCTACAATTCTCTTGACGGTAACAGCCCATATTATTAAACTCCAGGTATATAGCCCTGTGTGTATACATGTATAAATAAGTCAGAAAGGTTGAAAAAAGGTTAAATTGGTTAAATCTCACTTCCTGTTTCTGAGTTTACTGAAATGGGTTTTTGAAATTACTCCAATCTGTTATACACTTGTATTGTTTTAAAATTTGGAAATAAATGGACCTAAATGTAGAGAGTCTGGGTATTTATAAATAAACATAATATATTTGGTTGTTTTTTGGGGCCAGATGACTTTGGAATTTGCTTTTACAACATGCTATTAAAGCTAAACACTTTTCTACCTTTTTAGAAGAGCCGTGTGGCTCTTTGCTGGTTAAGCTGGCGGGAGTAGAACTCACCGAAACTGGGAAGGTGTGGTTACAAAGAGAACTGAAGCCTTCCCAGTTACTGTGGTTCCAGCTTCTCGGAAAGGAGGATTCAGCACTCATTTGCTACCTTTTAGTGAATAAGGTAAGCAGTGTAAGGAAAAAACTAGCAATATTTCATTCTTATTATTTATATGTTAGCATTTATTTAATTGGAACTTTGGATATATAATAGGACTTAGTTTTTTTGGTCTTTTTTTTTTTTTGAGTCAGAGTCTCACAGCACAATCACGGCTACCACAGCCTCTACCTGCTGGGCTTAGGCGATCCTTCTGCTTCAGCCTTTCAAGTAACTGGAACCTCAGGTGCACATCACCACATCTGACTAATTTTTTGATTTATTGTAGAGACAAAGTCTTGCCAAGTTGCCCAGGCTGGTCTTCAACCCCTGGGCTCAGGCAGTCCTCTTGCCTCCACCTTCCAAAGTGCTAGGATTATAGGTGTGAGCCCCCATGCCCAGCGGTTCTTTTAAAACGGTGACAGAGTGAGACTCCATCTCAAAACCAAAAAGCAAAAAAACAAAAAACTTAGTTATATATGTAATATATGTTTATTATAGCAAAAAATAGAAAATTAAGGAAAAAAGAAAACACCTTCAAATTATTAATGACGCTGGCATTGCTAATTTAAGGAGTATCTTTACACATATATTTATAGGTGGTATATTATTTCATGTCTTTATTAGAAACCACTTGTTGAGTGAGACTTGTCAACTGGAAACTACAAAGAACCAGGATGCTTTCTGGGGTGTTTTCTGAAGCTTTGCTCAGTCTGGTCCAATGCCTTGTTGACAGGTATCTCTCAGAGTATAGATCTTTTTTTTTTTTTTTTTTGAGTTGGAGTCTCACTCTGTCGCCCAAACTGGATTGC
>NW_007251295.1:138360-148628 GCF_000164805.1 Carlito syrichta
GCCAAGTTGCCCAGGCGGGTCTCGAACCCGCAGGCTCAGTCTATCCACTCACCTCAGCCTCCCAAAGGCATGGGATTACAGGCTGAGCCACCAAGCCCAGCAGAGTATAGATCTTTGCTGTGCTCAGTGGCTCATGCCTGTAGTTTCAGTACTTTGGGAGGCCGAGGTGAGAGGATTTTTGAACCCAGGAGTTTGAGACCACCTGGACAACATAATGAGACTTCATCTCTATGAAAAAAAAAAATTTAACTAGATGTGATGGTGCTTGCCTGTAGTCCCAGCTACTCAGAAGGCTGAGGAGAAAGGATCACCTAAGTCCAGGAGGTTGTGTCTGCTGTGAGCCATGGTCATGCCTTTGCACTCCAGTCTGGGTGATAGAGCGAGACCCCAACTCAATAATAATAATAATAATAAATCTTTGAACTCTAAAGGTGAGCATTCTCTTTCTGATAAGTGGTGAGTCATTCCAAGACATTGCCTCAGAGTTGTCTTACCTTTATGTCAGGTCATAGCCATTGTATAACTGGAAATGGCCGAGTTTCATCGTTGTTACCAACTCACTGTCATGAATCCTAGGGTGTGCCTTAATCCAGATTTCTTGTGGTGGGCTACTGAATGGGTTTTTATTCCTTAATCACTTCAATAATATGCAACTATTAAAATTATGATTATGAGCCGGGCTTGGTGGCTCATCCTGTAATCCCGCACCTTTGGCAGGCTGAGGTGAGTGGATTGCCTGAGCCCACGGGTTCGAGACCCGCCTGGGCAGGCGAGACCTCATCTCTACAATAAAATAAATAAATTAGCCGGGCATGGTAGCGCGCGCCTGTAATTCCGGCTACTCGGAGGGCTGAGGCGGAAGGATCGCCAGAGCCCAGCAGGTCGAGGCTGCGGTGGCTGGGAGCGGCCATTGCACTCCAGTCTGGGTGACAGAGTGAGACTCCAACTCAAAAAAAAAAAATTATGATTATGAACCAGGCCTAGTGTTCCTGTCTGTAGTCCCAGCTACTCAGGAGGCTGAGGCAGGAGGATCACTTGAGCCCAGGACTTCGGGGCTGCAGTGAGCTATTACCGTGCCACTGCACTCCAGCCTAAGATTCAGAGTGAGACTCTCAACTCTTTTTTAAAAAAGAAAAAGGAACAAAATCATAATAATGATGAATACTGTAACAACACAGAAAAAAGCTTATGACTTAATTTTTCAAAACTCTGATGCTGTACTAGCTGAGCTCTCCAGGCTCCTAATGACCTAATTTTTAAAAAAGCAGAATACAAAATTGTATCTAGACAGAGTTCTAACTTTTAAAACTTTGTATTTGGGTGATTACTGAGAAAGGATCATGGAAAAATGAAACGGTTGAAATGCTAAGGACTAAGGACTATGACAGAACTAAGAGTAGTGTTTCTTATTTTTAAAGTCCCTTATATAACAAGAATAATCTGAAGGGAAAAAACCTTCATATGAAGGCTGGGTATGGTGACTCATGCCTATAATCCCAGTACTTTGAGAATCCGAGGTGAGAGGATTGCCTGAGCCCACAGGTTCAAGACCAGCCTGGGCAACTTGGCGAGATCTCATCTCTACAATAAATCAAAAATTTAGCCGGGCTTGGTGGCGCACACTGGTGGTTCCAGCTATTTGGAAGGCTGAGGCGGAAGGATCACCCGAGCCCAGCAGGTCGAGGCTGCAGTGGCCGGGAGCATGCCACTGCACTCCAGCCTGGGCAACAGAGTGAGACTCTTAACTCAAAAAAAAAAAAAAAAAGAAAGATTGGAGAGCCAGTGTAGTGATTTGTGCCTATAATCCCAGCTACTCAGGAGACAGGGGTGGGAGGATCACTTGAGCCAAGGAGTTTAAGACCAGTCTGGGTAATGTAGCAAGATTCCATCTCTACAAAAATAAAAAACAATTATCTGGGCATAATGGCATGTACCTGTGGTCCCAACTACTGGGGAAGCTGAAGCGGGAGTATTGCTTGAGCCTAGGAAGTCAAAGCTCCAGTGAGCTATGATCACACCATTGCACACTAACCTGGGAAAGAGCAAGACCCTGACTTTAAAAAAAATAAAAAGATGAAAATTTTAGCTATTTTAATTCTTAAAATCTTTTTGAATTATTAATATTAATAGCTTTGTAAAATTCATTAATTTTGCATGTCCACATCATATTCAGTTCTTTCTTTCTTTTTTTTTTTGGAGTTGGGATCTCACTCTGTCACCCAGCCTGCAGCCTCAGCCTCCTGGGTTCAAGTGATCTTCCAACTCAGCTTCCCAAGTAGCTGGGACTACCGGCATGCACCACCAATCCCAACCAATTTTTACGTTTTTTTTGTAGAGTTGAAGTCTTGCTGTGTTGTCCAGGCTGGTCTTGAACTCTTGGACTCAAGCAGTCCTCCACCTCAGCCCTCCAAAGTGCTGGGATTACAGGTACGGGCCCCGTGCCTTGCCCAGTTCTTTCAAAATAAGAATTATACAGCCGGGTTCAGTGGCTCAACCTGTAATCCCGCACCTTTGGGAGGCTGAGGTGAGTGGATTGCCTGAGCCCGCGGTAGACCCGTCTGGGCAACTTGGCAAGACCTCATCTCTACAATAAATAAAAAATCAGCCGGGCGTGATAGCGCATGCCTGTAATTCCGGCTACTTGGAAGACTGAGGCGGAAGGATCGCCGGAGCCCAGCAGGTCGAGGCTGCGGTGGCCGGGAGTGGCCACTGCACTCCAGTCTGGGCGACAGAGTGAGACTCCAACTCAAAAAAACAAAAAAAATTATCCAAAACTAATTGATTGAAGTATATTTTGAAAGTAAATTAAATGAGTTACATAAAAAGTCCAAAGGCCTTCCAAAAATATTAGCTTCTCTTTTAAGTTGGAGTATAATTACCAGAAAAAAGGAGACAATTATGATGGTGATGATGAAGATAATAGTTATATATATATTTCAAACTATTTATTAATTGTTTATTTTTCAAGATAAACTATTTCTTAGCCCACATAGCATGTTTCATAGTTCAGGAACACAGGTCAGCGACAGACTTCTGTGTAATTCAACCCTAATCAATTCTTTATATTCCAGAATCATTTTGTAATCTAAAAGATACCAGCCTTCCTCCTCTCCCCAAGAGTTTTCATGGAATCATAATTCCTGTAGAAATCTGCATATGCCTTCTTTCTTGGTTAAGCCACAGCAAACTTATAGAAAGCTGCAACCTCAGGTGCTGTTGGGTGGATTGTGGTGTGTTGCTTCATGGGTTTTTGATTTTGCCATGGAAAACAATTTCAGCGTGAATCCAAAGTATACTTTTTCTTTTTTAGAAAGCAGGATTTATTCAGAAGACAGAAAAGCTCCCATAGTGGGAGGGGACTCGAAGGAGTTGCCCCAAAGTATACTTTAAGAAAGAGGTTTTTTGTTTTTGAGCTGGCGTCTCACTCTGTCACCTAGGCTGGAGTGCAGTGACACACTCATGACCACCACAGCCTCGATTTGCTGGGCTCAGGTGATCCTTCCACCTCAGCCTTCCAAGTAGCTGGAACCACAGGCATGCGCCACCACGCCCAGCTAATTTTCTGATTTATTGTGGAGACAAGGTCTTGTCAAGTTTCCCAGACTGGTCTCTTGCCAGTCCTCTTGCTACTGCTTTCCTGAGTGCTAGGATTACAGGCATGAACCACTGTGCCTGGCTAAGAAAGACTTTATTAGAAAAAAAAAAAAGGTGCATGCTCAAGGAAAAGTGTGGGTGCTTTAATTGAAAGAGCTTGTGCTTGCCTTTGACAAGAAACTTTATTTTTTTACAATGATGACTAAGCAAACTAGGAGCCAAAAGTGCAGGGTTTGCAGGTATCCCATCACAAATTTTGATGACCATCTCTCAACCTTTTAAGGATACAAGGACCTTCTAAATAGTAAAAGTTATTGCCTAACTGAATTTAGGTTTTTCTTAGAACATCATGTCTCTGTTTTGGGTGATTCCCTATTGTTTTTGTGATTTACTGTACTGGTAGCTCCATAAGTTCCACTTTCCAACCGCAAGGGGGTCAAGTCTGATATGTCTGGTCAGTTGGGTGAAGGTCATGTACCTATAAAAATGATGTCTGGCTGCTTACCCTCTATTTATTTATTTATTGGAGATGAGGTTTTGCTCTGGATGCTTACCCTATTTTATTCATTCATTCATTCACTCATTTATTAGAGATGAGGTCTTGCTTTGTAGCCTAGGCTGGTCTTGAGCTCCTGGGCTCAAGTAATCCTCATGCCTCAGCCTCCCAAAGTGTTGGTATTACAGGCATGAGCCATTGCACCTGGCCGCTAACCCTATTTTAATTTAGACCTGCCTGCTAGAAACACATCTATCTCTAAGGTACATCGGTTAACCTGACTCACAGGGATACAGTGAATGCTCCAACAATGTGAAACCACAGACATGTGGTCAAAAGCCCAACAGGTAAAAAGACCATGCATCTGAGGTTTTGATAAAATGCTGGAAACCGTGGTAGTTATTGTCCTCTATTGCTCTGTCAACCTCAACACTAGCTTCCTTCCTGGATGATGGAGAAATGGAGGGCCTAATAATTATATATTCTGAGGGTTTGCTGTGTGCTGAACACTGAACTAAGTGCTATGCTTATGTTATTTCACTAATCCCCAATACCACTCTATAGAGTTACTGTTTTTATTCCCATTTACAGGGAGCACTTTTAGGGAAGATAACTGTCTTAGCCTGGGTGACCAAGTGGAAGAGCCAGCGTTCAAGTTCAACTTTCCTGGCTCTCAAGCCCACACTTCATCTTATGTGTCTTATATTGCTTCTAGATTACAGAACCATGCTGTCTGCATACTGTGATCATTTACTTCTTCTGTTTATACTTACAATGTGTGAGGTTAAATTTTAATTATTCTGACTTTGGCTCAAGGGAATATGTTTTGTAAGATTTGAAAGATGTAGAAAAATTTTTTTTTGAGTTGGAGTCTCACTCTGTCGCCCAGACTGGAGTGCAGAGGCCACTCCCAGCCACCGCAGCCTCGACTTTCTGGGCTCTGGTGATCCTTCCGCCTCAGCCTTCCAAGTAGCTGGAACTCCAGCCGCACGCTACCACGCCCGGCTAATTTTTGATTTATTGTAGAGATGAGGTCTCGTCAAGTTTCCTAGGTGGGTCTCGAATCTGCGGGCTCAGGCAATCCACTCACCTCAGCCTCCCAAAGCATGGGATTACAGGCTGAGCCACCGAGCCCGGCTAGATTTAGAAAAATTTGATAAATTCATAATTATTATTTACAAACTCTTTATCATCAGGTACCAAAAGTTACTGAACTTGAAGATACAAACTTTATTTTATGCATATATGTATTTTTTGAGTCAGAGTCTTACTTTATTGCTCAGGCTGCAGTACAGTGGCATAATCATGGCTCACCACAGCCTCAACTTCCTGGGCTCAGGCAATCCTTCCACCCCAGCTTCCAGAGTAGCTGGGACTACAGGTGTGTGCCACCATGCCTGGTTAATGTTTTGATTTTCTGTAGAGCTGAGCTCTCACTATGTTGCCCAGGCTGGTCTTGAACTCCTAGACTCTCGTGATCCTCATACCTCAGCCTCCCAGAATGCTGGGATTATAGGCATGAGCCATCATACCCAACTCTTAATTTTTTATTTAACAAAATTTTTTTTTGAGTTGGAGTCTCACTCTGGCCCAGACTGTAGTGCAGTGGCCGCTCCCGGGCACCGCAGCCTCGACCTGCTGGGCTCTGGCGATCCTTCTGCCTCGGCCTTCTGAGTAGCTGGAATTACAGGCACGTGCTACCACGCCTGGCTGATTTTTTAATTTATTGTAGAGATGAGGTCTTGCCAAGTTGCCTGGGTGGGTCTCGAACCCCCAGGCTCAGGCAGTCCACTCACCTCAGCCTCCCAAAGTGCAGGATTACAGGTTGAGCTACCAAGCCCGGCTAACAAAAATTTTTAAAAGATTACTTTGTTTCTTTAGATGGTCTTAGAAAATATTTCCTAGTTTAAACATGAGTTTTCACATTTTTAGAGTTTAACTGTAAATTATCTAATGAGGCTATTACATTATTAATTGTTAAGATTAATCTTGTTAGATTAAAATCCCACAAAGACTAAAGAAATAGCTAAGCAAGATCTCCTTTAAACAGTGAAATAGTGAGGAAAAAAAAAGATCCCATTTATCCAGTTTTATTAGGAAAGGAGGTATTCCACGAAGGAGTTTTTGTGATGGATGAAGACTCAAGGGCCTGGACTATTTGTATGCTAATTGTTTTGGGGGAAGTCTTTTAAAAATGTGTTTACACGGCAGTGCTGCCCTAAACACTGGCGTTCTGAACCTAATCTCACTGTTCAGTGATGATTCCGTTCATTTTGCATTTGACTATTTTTTTGGGTTTTAGTTTCCTTTAGTGTCTTTTGCTGTGGACTCCAGTCATTGTGCCGATTGCCATCTCCCCCTCCAAGCAACTACCAACAAGTAAAAAGAAAATGCTTTTTGTACTTTATTGTTTCAAGGCCTCTTTGAGTTTCTGTTATAGAAGAGTAAAAGAGCCAACTGACTTTGAGCAAGGATCTCACCTAGTAATAAAATTCTTGGATTTAGCAATAGGCTTTTTTTGAGACCCTTGGGAACCTTTTTACTTCAAATTTTTGACTTTTCTCTGGAGGACTAAAAATACTGAATAACTGATTTTAAGGTAAATAAGATGTTATGAGTTTTTAAATAACAATTTTCTAAAATAATTATTTTTTTTTTGTAATTCAAGGGTGGATATTTTAATGTGAGCCTGAATGAAGAAATTTTGAGAAGAGGCCTTGGCAAAACTGTTCTTGTTAAAGGGCTTAATTATGATTCTAAAATCTATTGGAAAATTCACAGAAACTTACTTAAAGCTGAATTAGCAGCCGTGAAAAAAGGAGAAGGGATATGGAAGGAAGAATCAAAAGAAAGTTACTTGGAAAAATTCAAAGATTCCTGGAGAGAAATATGGAAAAAGGACAGTTATTTAAAGACAACTGGACCTGATTTCAACTTGAAAAAAGAAAGTTATTATGACATACTTAGAAGGACTTATGAAGTATGGAAAGAAAACATGAATAATTATTCCTTAATATTGAAGTTCAGAGAACTTAAAAGTCGCATACACTTTCGTAGAAAAGGGTGAACTATCCAAGAGGTCTAGAGGTGACCTACTCCAAAGAGTAAAATATGTAAATAGATGGACATTTTTCATTGAGTTGAAATGGAAATTACCTCCAATGATCAAAGGTAATGACATTTGAAGGTTAAAATAAGATGATTATTATAATATTAGATTTAATTCAAATAAACTGATTAGTATGCTTTTTTAGGCAAAAATGGAATACTGTATAAAAAGCTACCAGGCTGAAGGATTTATGTATGTAGTGCTAATACTTGAAGAGAAAGGTTAACTACTTGCCATTACATTTTTTTAGTTATTTTGGGTGGGCATATTTAATTTTTGTCCAAAGAGAATATTTATTTTTCCAGTCTTATCTCTGTTCATTGTTTATAGTAAAGGAATGATTTATACTGTATGTCTGTGGCTACTCTTTTCTCCTAACTGCTTGTGAATTTGGGGCAGAGATCATGCTGCGTGGGGAATGGTTTAATGCTTTGTGGTTTTTTTTTGACTCAGCCATAGAAAAGAATTTCAGAGCAAGTCCCAAGTATAGTTTAATGCAGAAATTCATTAGAAAGAAAGAGACATGCACAAAGGGATACATGCTTGCCTTTGACAAGAAGCTTTATGTACTTTTACAATGATTATTTTTTTGTTGTTTTTGTTTTTGTTTTTTTGAGTTGGAGTCTCACTCTGTCGCCCAGACTGGAGTGCAGTGGCCGCTCCCGGTAATGGCAACCTTGACCTGCTGGGCTCTGGCGATCCTTCTGCCTCAACCTTCCAAGTAGCTGGAACTACAGACGCATGCTACCACGCCCGGCTAATTTTTGATTTATTGTAGAGATGAGGTCTCACCAAGTTGCCCAGGCGGGTCTCAAACCCGCGGGCTCAGGCAATCCACTCACCTCAGCCTCCCAAGGTGCGGAATTACAGGCTGAGCCACAGAGCCCGGTTTACAATGATTATCAAGCAGACCACGAGCTAAGAGTGATGGGCTGCAGGTGTCTGGTCACAAGTTTTGACTAGGACCTTCTAAATAATGAAAGTTATTACATAACTAGATTTGGGCTTTTCTTAAAACATCATATCTGTGTTTTGGGTAATTCCCTATTGTTTCTGTGATTTAATGCACTGGCAGATTCACATTCCAGCCTGCAAAGTGGTCAGGTTTGATGTGCCTGGTCAGTCGGGTGAAGGTCGTGTGCCAATAAGAAATATGCCTGAAGCTTACCCTATTTTAATTTAAACTGCCTACATGAAACTTACCCATCTTTGTCTAACGTGCACTAAATAACCTGCCTAGTCACTTAGGCCATTCCTGGTAATAAAGAATGGCTGGCTGGGCTCGGTGGCTCAGCCTATAATCCCAGCACTTTGGGAGGCCGAGACGAGTGGATTGGCTGAGACTGCGGGTTCAAGACCCATCTGGGCAACTTGGCGAGACCTCGTCTCTACAATAAATCAGAAATTGGCCAGGCATGGTAGCGCATGTCTGTAGTTCCAGCTACTTGGAAGGCTGAGACGGAAGGATCGCCGGAGCCCGGCAAGTTGAGGCTGCAGTGTCCGGGAGCGGCCTCTGCACTCCAGCCTGGGCGACAGAGTAAGACTCCACCCCCCCAAAAAAAAAAATTAGAAAACATACTATTTCAGCCGGGCTCGGTGGCTCAGCCTGTAATCCCGCGCCTTTGGGAGGCCGAGGCGAGTGAATTGCCTGAGCCCGCAGGTTCGAGACCCACCTGGGCAACTTGGCGAGACCTCATCTCTACAATAAATCAGAAATGAGCCGGGCGTGGTAGCGCGCACCTGTAATTCCAGCTACTTGGAAGGCTGAGGTGGAAGAATCGCCGGAGCCCAGCAGGTGGAGGCTGCGGTGGCTGGGAGCGGCTACTGCACTCCAGTCTCCGCGACAGAGTGAGACTCTAACTCAAAAAAAAAAAAAGAAAACATACTATTTCACATAATAAATTGGGAAGCAGGGCAGTTCAAGTACTGGCCACTATAGGACCTCAACCATGTCATGAGCAGTCCCAGCTCTTACCATCCTGGGCTTAGACAGTCCTCTCATCTCCGTCTCCCAAAGTGCTGGGATTGTAGGTGTGAGCCACCGTGTCTGGCCCGTTTTTAAATTTTGTTGTTGTTGTTGTAGTCTCACTCTGTTGCCCAGGCTAGAGTGCAGTTGCACGTTCACGGCCACTGCAGCCTCAACCTGCTGAGCTCAGGTGATCCTTCCGCCTCAGCCTTCCATTGGCTGGAAATACAGGTGCATGCCGCTATGCCCGGCTTATTTTACGATTTATTGTAGAGACAAGGTCTCACCTAGTTGCCCAGGCTGGTCTCTAACCCCTGAGCTCAGGCAGTCCTCTTGCCTCAGCCTCCCAAAGTGCTGGGATTATAGTCTTGAGCCACTGTGCCCAGCCTACTACCAAGTTTTCATTTTCTGGTTTTAATGTCTTAATAGCTTCTTGCTTTAAGGAGTTGTTTTACTTGTATTTACAGAGAAGTTAGAGTACATTTGAACTAGTTTCGTGGCAAGCTCTTAAGGCTTTTTCCTTCTTTCTTTTTTTTTGAGTTGGGACTCTGTCACCCAGGCTGGAGTGTAGTGGCATGATCAACACCACACTGCAGCTTCAACCTTCTGGGCTCAGGTGATCCTTCTGCCTCAGCCCCCTGTGTAGCTGGGACTATAGGCGTGTGCTGCCATGCCCAGCTAATTTTTAAAATTTTTGTAGAGATTAGGTCTTGCTACATTGCCCAGGCTGGTCTCAAACTGCTGGGCTCAAGCAGTCTTCCTGCCTGGGCCTCCAAAGTGCTGGAATTAGAGGCTTGAGCCTCTGTGCCTGGCATAGCACACACTTCAAAGCAGGCTGATGAAGATGTTTCTAGAACTAAAGTGAGGACAATGAGTGAGGATGTTCAGACAAATGAGGTTTAAAAAAATTGAGGTGTTGGAATCATTGCTTTGATTTTCTGCTTTGTTTTGGTTATCAAAGCACAACTTGTGGCCGGGCTTGGTGGCTCAACCTGTAATCCCAGCACTTTGGGAGGCCGAGGCGAGTGGATTGCCTGAGCCCGCGGGTTCGAGACCCGCCTGGGCAACTTGGCGAGACTTCATCTCTACAATAAATAAAAAAA
>NW_007251295.1:148990-150662 GCF_000164805.1 Carlito syrichta
CAGCTGGGCGTGGTAGCGCATGCCTGTAATTCCGGCTACTTGCAAGGCTGAGGCGGAAGGGTCGTCGGAGCCCAGCAGGTCGAGTCTGCTGTGACCAGGAGTGGCCACTGCACTCCAGTCTGGGTGACAGAGTAAGACTCCAACTCAAAAAAAAAAAAAAAAAAAAAAAGAAATGTGTAAAAAAAAAACACAACAAAGTGTAGTAGGTCTTATAATTCGGACCATACTTACTAAATTTTGGATCGTTTCTGTTTCCTACACAGCAATATTTAGCCCAGTTTCATGCTCATAGATGGAACTCTATAAATGTTTGTTAAATAAATAAATGAAAGAATGAGTGGACCATTACAGTGTTGCGTCTTCATTTTGACCAGAACCTATTTTCAGTCTAGTTTCTTCCTACATAACTCATGGTTCTATACCATGAAGATAAATTTGCCTTAAATGAAGTGAAAGAACATTTTGTAAGCTTGTCAAGTTTACAAAGGACATTTATTTTGAAGAAATCAAGCCTCTTAATATATATGTAGTTTAATTATGCAAATAAATGAAATTAAAACTAGCATTTTTTTTGAGCTAAGAAAGATAAATGTATTAAAGAGAAGATACATTGTAAGGGCACAATGGGCAGGACAGCAGCAAGACTGTCTGTTGTCTACTGCCTTTTTTTTTTAAAATGTAGAGATGAGGGCTCACCAAGTCGCCCAGACTGGTTTTGAATCTGTGGGCTCAGGCAAACCTCTCACCGCAACCTCCCAAAGTGCTGGGATTATAGGCGTGAGCCATTGTGCCTGGCCTCTGCTTTTTGAAATGGTTTTTTTTTTTCTTTACTGTGTTTGTTGAAAAAACCTAACCATTTGTTTCCTGGTTAAAACCCCAGGTATTAGGGAGAGTGCACATCACATTACATCCCATTAAAATTCCAAATACTAGGGAAGTAGAACTAGAACACTTTTCCTTGTGTCTATTGCTTTTTTTTCCTTCCATTTTTAAAAGCATTAGAAATTGTATTCTAAACCTGTTACACTCGTTTCTTCATTTTTTTCCTCTACAATATAGTTTGCTTGCCTTTCTAAACTTTTGCTCAATATCTATAAAAATATTTGCTTTAGCATAAATGACTAGTTCACAATCGGATAGGTTATGAAGATACTTTTTTATTTAATTGTATTATTAAATTCTGCGGAAAAGTTTAATGATACTATTGGAGAGGACCCAGCATATTCTATGATGGAATATGTACTCTTGAAGTTTCAACATTATTTCCTAGGCTGAATAAGGTTCTTCCATTAAAAGCCCATCCAGGGAGCAAGCTCTGACCATTGAACATGGCAGCTACTGGCTCTGCGGGAGGTCTTTCTGGAAACAAAACGGCACAGAGCTGGGTCAAAACTTAGGAAAAGGGGCTCTGTCCTTCTCTGATGCTATTGTTTCCTCTAAAAGACTTCATCCTCCTCCCCTGCCCACCACAGGAGAATCAGTAATGAAAAGAGTCGGAGAAGAACAGTAAACAGGAAAATTCACCTTCATTTGCATCCTTCCTCCCTTTTAGAAAGTATTCACTTTATTCTGGGAACCAAAAACTCCTGGAAAGTATGACTGGGGTTAAGAAAACCTTAGCTAACTGGCTCAGTGGCTCAGCCTGTAATCCTGCGCCTTTGGGAGGCTGAGG
>NW_007251295.1:150870-156468 GCF_000164805.1 Carlito syrichta
GCTACTCGGAAGGCTGAGGCGGAAGGATTGCTGGAGCCCAGCAGGTCGAGGCTGCGGTGGCCGGGAGCGGCCACTGCGCTCCAGTCTGGGCAACAGAGTGAGACTCCAACGCAAAAAAAAAAAAAATAGAAAAAGAAAATCTTAGCTGATTTGATGCATTTAAGACAGGCACAAGTCTGCTATTTTACCTTCATCCAGCAATCACAGCATAAAGTATTTTGCCAAGGTATTACATTGGAGACCTAGAGTTTAGAGTTCTAATACCTAATCTGGACTCATTCCTGAGTTCAACAATTTAACTCATATTTTCCCCTTATTTGTAGGATGAAAAGTGCATTTTTTGACATTTCCAAATAAAAGTAAACAATTATATAGGCTTGTTATAGAAAAAAATATAGCAGGGCGCAGTGGCTCACGCCTGTAATCCCAGCACTTTAGGACGCTGAGGCCTAAGCCCAGGGGTTTGAGACCAGCCTCAGCAACTTGGCGAGATCTCATCTCTACAATAAATCAAAAAATTAGCTGGGCATGGTGGCGCATGCCTGTAGTTCCAGCTACTTGGGAGGCTGAGGTGGAAGGATCACCTGAGCCCAGTCCAACAGGTCGAGGCTGCGGTGGCAATAAGCATGCCCATGCACTCCAGCCTGGATGACAGAGTGGTACTACAACTCAAAAAATATATATATATATAGCCCATTAAAAAATCATTTAAAAATGTTATAGTCTTTTGGTAAGGAATGAAGAGTCAGAATTTAGCTTTAAAAAATAATTTTTGGGGCCATGTACGGTGGCTCAAGCCTGTAATCCCAGCACTTTGGGAGACCGAGGTGAGAGGATTGTCTTGAGCCCAGGGGTTCGAGACCAACCTGAGCAACTTGGCAAGACCTCGTCTCTACAATAAATCAAAAAATTAGCAGGGCGTGGTGGTATGCACCTGTAGTTCTTGCTACTTGGAAGGCTGAAGCGGAAGGATCACCTGAGCCCAGCAGGTTGAGACTATGGTGGCTGTGACCATGCCACTGCACTCCAGCCTGGGCGACAGAGTAAGACTCCAACTGCAAAAATGAAAATAAAAATGATAATAATTTTTCAGCTGCGCATAGTGGCACGTACCTGTAGTCCCAGCTAATCCAGAGGTGAAGGTGAGAAGATCCCTCGAGCCCAGAGTTAGAGTCCAGCCTGGGTCACAAGGACCTATTTTCTAAAAAAAAAAAATTATTTTTTTCTGTACACTGAAAACATTTCAATATGTAGACTTCGTTAATATTTAAAACCTCTAAATAGGTTGCCAATAATAGCAATAAAAATAATTGACATTTTAAATTAAAAAAAAAAATTTTTTTTTTGAGTTGGAGTTTCATTCTATCACTCAGGCTGGAATGCAGTAGCACAATCAAGACTCACCACAACCTCGACTTCCTGGGCTCAGACGATCCTTCCATCTCAGCCTCCTGAGCATCTAGGACTATAGACATGTACCACCATGCCTGGCTAATTTTTTGTAGACATGGATCTCGCTATGTTACCCAGGCTGGTCTTGAACTCCTGGGCTCCAGCAGTCTTCCTGCCTTGGCCTCCCGCAGTCTTCCTGCCTTGGCCTCCCAAAGTGCTAGGCCCTTCTACCCTCCTAAGTACCTGGGACTACAGGCATGCATCACCATGCCTGGCTAATTGTTTGTAGCCGTGAGGCCTCACTATGTTGTCTAGGCTGGTCTCAAACTCCTGGGCTCAAGGGATCCTCTCACCTTGGCCCTCCAAAGTGGTTGGCTTACGGCATGAGCCACTGTGCCCAGATTTTTGAGAGCTCATTTTGTATCTATCAGGCATTTTGCTAAGGGCATCACATGCAGTGGTCTTATTTGACTTATTATTAAGTGCAGTGGCACCAACACAGCTCACCACAGCCTTGACCCCCTGGACTCAGGCAATCCTCCCACCTCAGCCTCCTGAATACCTGGGACTACAGGCGCTTGTCACCATGCCTGGCTAATTTTTAAAAATGTTTTGCAAAGCCAGGCTTGGCGGCTCAGTCTGTAATCCCAGCACTTTGGGAGGCTGAGGTGAGTGGATTGCCTGAGCTCGCGGGTTCGAGACCTGCCTGGGCAACTTGGCGAGACCTCATCTCTACAATAAATTAAAAATTAGCCGGGCATGGTAGCGCACGTGTAGTTCCAGCTACCTGGAAGTCTGAGGTGGAAGGATCACCGGAGCCCAGCAGGTCGAGGCTGCGGTGGCCGGGAGCGGCCACTGCACTCCAGTCTGGGCGACAGAGTGAGACTCCAACTCAAAAAAAAAAAAAAAAAATGTTTTGCAGAGGCCAGGCTTGGTGGTAATCCTGCGCTTTGGGAGGCCAAGGTAAGTGAATTGCCTGAGCCTGCGGGTTTGAGACCCGCCTGGGCAACTTAGAGAGACCTCGTCTCTACAACAAATAAAAAAAATTAGCTGTGCGTAGTAGCACGTGTCTGTAGTTCCAGCTAATTGGAAGGCTGAGGCGGAAGGATCACCAGAGCCCAGCAGGTCGCGGCTGTGGTGGCTGGGAGCGGCCACTGCACTCCAGTCTGGGTGACAGAGTAAGACTCCAACTCAAAAATTAAAAAATGAAATAAAAAATAAAATAAAAAAATGTTTTGCGGAGTCGAGGTCTCACTATGTTGCCCAGACTGGTCCTGAACTCCTGAGTTTAAGAAATCTCCTGCTAGCTGGGCTCGGTGGCTCAGTCTGTAATCCCATGCTTTGGGAGGCTGAGGTGAGTGGATTGCCTGAGCCCGCGGGTTCGAGACCCGCCTGGGCAACTTGGCGAGACCTCATCTTTACAATAAATCAAAAATTAGCCAGGCATGGTAGTACGCACCTGTAGTTCCAGCTACTTGGAAGGCTGAGGTGGAAAGATCGCCGGAGCCCAACAGGTCGAGGTTGTGGTGGCCAGGAGCGGCAATACACTTCAGTCTGGGCGACAGAGAAACCCTGACTCAAAAAAAAAAAAAAGAAATCTCCTGCCTCGGGCTCCCAGAGTCCTGGGATTACAGGCCTGAGCCACCATGTCCAGCCGATCTTATATAACTTAGTTACTTTGGAGGCATGCATTTCTTTCAGCAACCAACATCATAGAACTGTAAAAAA
The DNA here is from genome assembly GCF_000164805.1 of Carlito syrichta. Classification (NCBI taxonomy): domain Eukaryota; kingdom Metazoa; phylum Chordata; class Mammalia; order Primates; family Tarsiidae; genus Carlito; species Carlito syrichta. The sequence goes on from NW_007251295.1 coordinate 153,991, forward strand.
TGTGTTAACTTATGAATTTAAGTATTTCAGTGGATTCCCCACATTCCTGGATAAAGTTGCCAAAATATTAATAATTATTGAAACAGTGACTAGTACATAGGGCTTTATCATGCTATTCTGCTTTTGTGTTTGCATGTATGAAAACTTGCATGGTAAAAGGTGAAAAACACCAAACAGCTTTTCCAGAGACCAGCTCTCCATCTCAAGCTCAGCATGACTGTTTACCTACCACACATGCCTCTCCAGTTGGAGAGGAATGACTGGTGGCACTTAACTTGGCCGTTACTACCCCTTCCCTAGTCCATCCAGACGGAGTTAGGAAATTTCTCCTCTGTTCTCACTTTTTATCTCTGTCATACACATATGAATCTGTACAAAGGTGTTTAGATCTTTCTTTGGTGGCAGATTTAGGAGGGGCCACTGTAGGAGGGGGTACTGTAAGGGACAAGTGTTCTTTTTACCTGCCACAACTTCTTCTGACTTCCTTTGGTAAGACCATCTCCCCTTTTATGGGGAACAAATCCTTGCTGGGTCCAAGTAGTTCAGACGGGCTGCTAATCTTAGTACCCCACCTTCCTGGCCATATGGGTGGGTGTATGAGTAGGTCTGGTCACACATACACCAAAATATAATTGACCTGTGGATGGACACATGCCCTGAGTCGGGTCAGCTAGAACCCTTTCCCACCATCTTACTTACAGATGGTAAAAGTAAGAAGGCCTCTTTTCCCCCTGGGATCACTAGCTGAGATGGGTGAAGCCTGGAGCTATCCCCAGTTATGCTCTTCCCACTTCCACTAGCCTATATGGGACGCTCATACGTAATGGGAGAGAACAGGGTCAAAATACTGAACAAAGAGTGGGAGAAAGCATAGATAAAAAGTGAGAGTAGCCGGGCATGATGGCTCACGCCTGTAATCCCAGCATTTTGGAAGGTCAATGTGAGAGAGTTATCTGAGCCCAGGGGTTCAAGACCATCCTAGGCAACCTGGCGAGACCTCGTCTCGACAATAAATAAAAAAACCAGGTCTGGCGTGGTGGCTCAACACTTTGGGAGGACGAGGCAAGTGGACTGCTTGAGCCTGGGGGTTCGAGACCAACCTGGACAACTTGGTGAGACCTCAGCTCTACGATAAATCACACACACACACACACACACACACACACACACACACACACACACACCTAGCTGGGCGTGGTGGCATGCGTCTGTAGTTCCAGCTACTTGGAAGGCTGAGGCAGAAGGATCACCTGAGGCCAGCAGGTTGAGACTGAAGTGCCACTGCACTTCAGCCAGGGCGACAAGAGTGAAACTCCAACTGAAAAAAAAAAAAATAGCCAGGTTGTGGTGGCACGTGTTTGTATTTACAGCTACTTGGAAGGCTAAGACAGAAGGATTGCCTGAATCCCAGAGGTCGAGGCTGCAGTAGCTATGATCGTGCAATTGCACTCCAGCCTAGGCAGCAGAGTGAGGCTCTGACTCAAAAAAAAAAAAAAAAAAAAAAGTTGGAGTGACAAAAATTCTCTGTTTGGTCAAACAAACAAAGTCAGGTTTCTGAATCTTCTCCTGGGTCCATCTGGGCACTTTATTGTGAAACCTAGCTTTAGCAAAGCACCCCTCCAAGTCAGTTGAGCAAGAAGTCCCCACTCTCGGTATCTGATGACCCTGGATATCTGATCAGAGCTGTCATCTGCCACCTTCCCCCAGGTGATGCCTGAGCAGCCTGGCCTGTCTTCAGCAAGAATCCTGTCAGGGTGGTTTAGCCAGAGTCCCAGTAGCCCTGATGTTTTCTCTTAGCAACTTTCACCCACTGCCCCCACCCTGTAGAATCCCACTTGCCCAGGCAAGCGGAGTTGAGCTCAGTCTTTCTCCCCCACTGCAAGACCTCATTGCAGTAGTTTCTGTACCTATTTTGACAGTCCTGAATAAAGTCTTCCTTACAGCGCTTTAACAAGGATCATTGAATAATTTTTTCGTCAACAAGAGAAATAATGATTCTGAATCGAACTCAGTCATTTCAGAAGTCCTAATCCGTTTCCCTATTCTTTTTTGTTGTTTGTTTTGCGTTGGAGTCTATCTGTTGCCCAGGCTGGAATGCAGTGGCATGATCACAGCTCACTGCAGCCTCAACCTCCTGGGCTTGGCTGATCCTTCCATCTCAGCCTCCTGAGTAGCTGGGCATGAACCACCATTTTTGTAAAGACAAGGTCTCACTTTGTTGCTTGTGCATCACCTTTTTGTAGAGACAAGGTCTCACTGTTGCTCAGGCTGGTCTCGAAATGTTTCCTGCCTGGACCTTCCAAAGTGCTGGGATTAAGCCAGGCTCGGTGGCTCAGCCTGTAATCCCGCGCCTTTGGGAGGCTGACGTGAGTGGATTGCCTGAGCCCGCGGGTTCGAGACCCGCCTGGGCAGGCAAGACCTCATCTCTACAATAAATAAAAAATTAGCTGGGCGTGGTAGTGCACGCCTGTAGTTTCA
>NW_007251295.1:156488-157365 GCF_000164805.1 Carlito syrichta
GCGACAGAGTGAGACTCCAACTCAAAAAAAAAAAAACAACACACAAACAAAAAAAACAAAGTGCTGGGATTATAGGTGTGAGCCACCTCCTCTGCTCTCCCTTCCCTCCCCCCATCTTAAAGTGGGAATCAATACATCGACTTTTTACTCAAACTAGTTTGATTTTGGGTTTTGTTATTTGGATCTAAAAGTCTTGACCAATACACAGAGTAGGGCCATAAGGACAGACATTGCTCTCTACTTCACTTCTGTTTATATTCCAGCTAAGACATCCCCCTAGAGCAGTGCCTGGTATGTGGCAAGTACCCAAGAAATATGTGTTGAAAGAGGAAGGCTGGCCAGGCGTGGTAGCTCATGCCTATAATTCCAGCATTTTAGAAAGCCGAGGTGAGAGGATTGCCTGAGCCCACGGGTTCGAGACTAGCCTGGGTAACTTGGTGAGACCTCATTTCTACAATTAAAAAAAAAAATTAGCAGGCTATGGTGGCACATGCCTGTAGTTCCAGCTACTTGGAAGACTGAGGCGAAAGTATCCCCTGAGCCCAGCAGGTCGAGGTGTGGTGGTCGTGAGCGTGCCACTGCACTCCAGCCTGGATGACAGAGTGAGATGCCGACTCAAAAAAAAAAAAAAAAAAAGGCCAGGCTCAGTGGCTCAGCCTGTAATCCCAGCACTTTGGGAGGCTGAGGTGAGTGGATTGCCTGAGCCCGCGGGTTCGAGACCCACCTGGGCAACTTGACGAGCCCTCATCCCTACAATAAATCAAAAAATCAGTGGGCGTGGTAGTGCATGCCTGTAATTCCAGCTACTCGGAAGGTAGAGGCGGAAGGATCGCTGGAGCCCAGCAGGTCGAGGCTGTGGTGGCCGGGAGCGGCCACT
>NW_007251295.1:157385-161203 GCF_000164805.1 Carlito syrichta
AAAAAAAAAAAAAAAAAAGAGGAAGGACTCCTCCTTGATAAGCTGTTTGGTCAATGGTTCCCTTAACTTCTGATGTATTGATTAAAATTGAGACAATATTTATCTCCACTCTCTTGTTCAAGGATATACCTCGAGATTTTTGCTAGTTAAATTTGAGTATCTTATACATGGCTATTTCTTGCAACTGAAAGCACCATTTTTATACAGCTAGAAGAATCTTTTTCCAATGCACAGATTCCTGGTGCAGTCTTCTAAGAAACCCCCTGTAATATACAGCACAGCGGGCTCACCACAAGGCACATCAATCATTTTACCGTGTCAGGCACCTCTTACAGGATTTTCTGTGATCATGGTGTCAGTGCACACTCTGTATCAAGGCAGAGAAGATATGTAGAAATCTGGCAGCTATTTAGCAGGGAGGCCAGGCCGTGATGTGCCAGTATAATTAATGAGAGTCATCGCTCTGGAAGCGTGGAGGGTGGGGGATGGGAAGCATGTCTTTCACCAGTCGATGGCATTTAAGAAAAATTGCTGCTTTCTTAGCAAGCACCTTTAATGCTGGGAGGATGCTAAGTCAAAGGACCATGATAAAGGGCTTTTTGTAACCACTGTACAGATGGAGATCCCTATGCGTGAGGAAGCCAGGCTGATTCAACTCCAGACTTTTAGCAGGACTGATTTCAACCTTGAACTGAACTACCAGCAGGAGTCCCTTATACTTGGAAGGGTGATGTATCCATACTAAAAGATCATAGTTTGCATGACCAAAAGACCACCCAGAAAAGACACTCGACTACCATATAGGATGTTTGTTTTACTTGTCCAAAGAAATTTTAACATAAATCTCATTTTCTCCAATTCCCCTTTAACCAGTGAAAGAAGGGGGTGTTTGTTTTGTTTTTCTATTGATTCTTTGGTCACCATGGAAGGGTTTGTGTAACCTAGACAGGCTGTTTACTACCCACTGTCTAATTCCCTCTGATTGTCACAAGCAGGGGAAAATAGCTCTGTTCTCCTTCTAAAATCTTAGCAATGAAACAACATTTTCTTGTTTTTAGCCAGTGATTTTTCTCCAATTAATGATAATAAAAAAAAAAGACTTGGAGGGAAAAGCAACATTAAAAGATTATGGATACATATGTAGGTCCTAAACATTAAAGAACATGCTTAACTGTGATTCACACCAACTTCAGAATTATCACCTTTGGGAAGGAAGGAGGTGGGAAGAACCAGGTTTTAGCAGTACCTGTAATGCTTTATAATAAAAAGAAGGGGTTGGGGGAGCGGAAGTCTGTCCCGTTTTGGTAGGTTTGAAATATTGCACGATTAAAAAACGGAAAAGTTTACAAAAGTATGAAAATTGATTACAACTCTTAAAATAAAGAATGCATAGCAAACAAGTGCTTTCTTATGAATTTATGTGTCTGACTTTATTTCAACATGTGATCTGCCTTTTTTCAGACCCAAGAAAGACAAACACAGGAGGTTCGGGGGTGGGAGCCTAGGGGGATGGGTGGATGACCGCGGTTGAGGAGGGATTATCTTTTTTTTTTTCTTTTCTATTCACCATGGAGATTACCAGCAAAACAAGTCTCCAAAAAAAAAAAAAAAAAAGCACATGTCTACAAAACAAAAAGTCACTTGGAGGCAGAACATTATTTACTTAATGTCTTATAAACTGGGGATTTGTGTATGGACATGTTAAAAAGAAAATTTGGGAGGTTTCTTTCTGTAGAACCATTTTTTTGGTAATCAAATTGAGTTCTTCCCAGTACCATTGATAGGAAGAAATTTAAGTGTCTATCCTGGTGGCTTTCTTCCTTTTTTCTGAGAGTCCAGGACTCTTTTCAGGATAGAGTTTCTCCTTGCCCATGGTGCTTTGCTGTGACATTGTAATTGCCTCTGTTGAACTGAATAATACAAATGGGTTGTTTCTATGGTATCGGCTAAGTGGGATGAAAAGGTGAAACCCTAGATCTTGTGCCGGGAGGTCAGGGTGCTACCACCCCCCCCCCCCCAATTCGTCAGAGCGGTCGGGCAGCCAGGCCTCGCTCTTCAATCTAAGGCGCTCATTTGTAACTTCCTGAGAAAAGAAAATGACTTTGGTGTATGTTGTCACTAAGCCCAGAAAATCCCTGCCAACCCCACGCTGCCAGCTTTCCTAGGACATTCTTATTGGAGGAGAATTTTAAACTGAAAGGTGAGCGAGGAGCAGCGCGTCCCCACTCCCTCCCAGCCAGGCTTTGAACTAACAATAGGGCAGGTTGAATGAAGGCTGATAAAAGCAAATCCTGGAATCCCGAAGCCGGATCCCATCGTGGTTGCCGGGGCCTGCGGCTGCTCCAGCCTCTGGCCCCAGCTGGTCACGCGTCTGGTCAGTGCGTCCAGTAGATGCCATCGTTCTCCATCAACACAGGAGTGCCTGCTCCGTGCAGGCTGTCCTAGGCCACAGCGGCAGGTGCCCACTCGAGTCAACCCACCACTAAACCGATCTGATTAAGTGACCTGTTATTGTCAAGTGGTGGCATTTGGAAGAAGAGACGGGGGAGGGGTCATCATCTACACTCTTCCTCAGTTTTACTTGCACTTCACTCGAAGTAGATCTCTTGATCAGCATTGAAAGACGCTATGTTTTAGAATGGTTAAAAGAAAAAAAAACAAGGGAGTGGGGAGATAAGATATGGGAGGGGTGGCTCGGAATTTCCTTTTAACATGTGCTTCTAACACTTTTTACTTTGGGGCAGGCTGCACGCGGTTCCCATTCCCGGCACCACCCTCTTCCTACTTTGTTTCGCCAACTCCTCTAACCCTGCCACCACCGAGGCCCTCCGGACTTCAGCCCCAAACCGACGATCAAGGGGTGTCCCTGGGCTTGGGAACCTCAGCAACTCGTGGGGGGGAAAGGACGGGCTTCGTTCCCGGTGTTTGTGAGCCTCGCCTCCCGGGGAGCCCCGCAGGAAGGTGCGAGCCAGGGGTCCAGGTGCAGCCCCGGCCGATGCGCCCGCCCCGCGGGGCCGGCGGAGGCAGCGGGCGCTCCCGTCCACTCTCCTGGCTCCAGTTCCTGATTTCCTGGGAGCTGCGGGGCGGAGGGAGGGGGCTCCGGGGCGAGCGTGAGGATTTGAATGAGAAAGCAGGTTGTGGCGGCGGCGCCCAGCGCTTCCCAGCTCGACTGGGGGTTTCTGCAGACCCGCGGGGATAAGCGCCCCTCCTGGGGGGCTTTTTCTGGCCCTCGGAGGGGCTTTGGAGGTGAGGTCACAGGGGCCAATCACTCATCGCCCCTGCACTTTGGAGGTGGCTCCTGTGCCGCCGACTCCGAGGAGTCCTCCATCTACTGGACACTCCAAGCTGAGAGGTCAGTGCAGCTGGGGAAAGAGGGGGCGCGGGCAAGAAGGGGTGTGCAGGAAAAAGGTTACTGGGACGCCGGTACAGGGAGCGAGTGAGCAGGTGGCCCGAGTTCCTCTCTCGGCTGTCCCAACCGGGACAAGCCTCTGTAGGACTGTACGAGTGTTGTGCGTGGGGACCACCCCCCCAAACTCCTCCCAAGAGGAGCTGGCCATGGCTGCTCTTGGGGTCCCATCGTTCAGAAGGATGTGGAGGGGGTGTGCCCGCTCAGAAGTTTAACTCTCGGGCCCCTTATGGTGCGGTGGTGGCATTTCGCCCGGGGAAGGGTCCGGCATCGCTGCAGGACCGTTCACCCCCACGCCGGGTCCCCGGATCCCCTCTCTGATCGCTTTACGGTGCCCGAAACACCTGGAGAGTCTCACGGCTCTTCCTACGCCGACGACCTCGACTGAGACCCTCTCAGAGAAGACAGGGTG
>NW_007251295.1:161453-171620 GCF_000164805.1 Carlito syrichta
GCCGCCCCGCGCGCCCACCAGCCCTGTCCCCTGTTGCGCGTCTGCGGCGCCTGCTCCCCCGCTCCTCCCCGGGACGTTTTCTATTTGTTTGTAACTCGAAATTCTCTTATAATTCCGTTGTGATGTTAGGAGGTCAGCATCAAAGCAATAACCAACGAAAACTACAAAAACAAAACTTTCCCCCTCGTTTCCATTTTGCTCACAGACGGAAGAAAGTGGTGAGAATCGCTCCTTAGGGCAGCAATTGAAATTCCCCTCCTTTCCCTCCTCCCTCCCCCTTAAAATGGAGACGGATAAAACATTGACTTCCTGGTGAGGAGCTAAAAAAAAAAAAAAGGATCAGGTGATTGCTGGAGTGTTAGAGGACATAGCTGCGTCTCCCTCCCCGCAGGTGGGGAGCGGGGCGTGCCACCACCCACAGCGCCCGTGTCTTCTTCATAGCATGCTGATGACGGCAAAATGCGCTTCAGAAGGGACCGAAGTTAGATGCCCATGAAAAGAAATCAGGCTTTCCCAGAAGAGGCAGTTGTTTTTCCAGTTGCCCCTGCGTTTTGGTCACTTCTGGGGTTAAGCGCTTCTGCAGATAATGTTCCAAGAAGCCCTCACACAAACCACTTAGTTTTTTTCTCAAGCCGTCTGCTGAGAGTCGTTTTAATTTTTTTTTAAATTGTGAGACTTGACAGCCTCATTCCCTCTTTTCAATTTCATTTGTTTAAGCACAGACTAGCATTTGGCAAAAGTACACACCTTAAGGGGTATGTAGAAGAAGCTATACGTTCTTGCTGCTTATTTTTCTTAGACTGCGTCAATATTTGACAGCATGATTGCTGCCTAGTTGCTATTAAATAAACCTCGGTTAGAATTAACGTGACTGCTAATAAAAGTTTAAAATGGAGTTACTCTTTCTGGGATAAAGTGTGGCATAAAGTACCTCTGATGAGGTTATATGTGGATACTGTCTTCCTGCTTTCAAATAATTTGCTTTCAAGAATAGCAAGTGTTTATTTGTGGTAGACTTAAAGATAATACCTTCCACCATCAGCAAATGAACTCAACAGATTACTTTTCAAATGATTAGCAAATGACAAGCTGTAAAAGTTCTCTCCCATCCCATTAGTCATAAATGTCTCGACACTGTGTACATCTAGCTTGAATGTTAAAAAAAAAAGGTCCAATTGAGTTTTCACCCTTTCTCACATTAAAAAAATAGAAAACCTCTTAATTTTCAGGTTCAGATACTTTGTGACCCTATTTGATGGCTTGTAACCAGCTCCAATTCCCTAATTCTCAGTGACATGTGTTTCTGCTGGTTCCAGGAGGTAAACTGCAGTTTTAGCAGATCATGGGATAATGAGACTGGGAATGCTTGGGGGAGGCTGGGGAGAGGCTGTGGCAATGAGACAAAGGGAGGGAAGGTTGATGGGCAGAGCCAGGATTTATAGTTGCACCAGATTCGTAAGTAAATCTGTTCAAGTCATTACTTCTGTTGGATAGGTTTTCCCACACCATCGACTTCAATTAAATTTCTCTTAAAAACCAGTCTTTTAAATAATTATAGGTATAGAATTGTAAAAATAGAGTATGATAAAGGAGCTTCATGGTAGGGTGCCGTAATGTAAAATACTGTGAAAATTCTTAATGAAATGTTTTCTACTTAATTTATTCATTTTGTCAACAAATATTTATTGAGAACTTATATGTAAGGCAAGATGAATACAGCTAGATTTCTGCCCTCAGTGAACTAAGAGTTGTGAGTTCTGAAATAATTCTAACACTACTTCAGGTTTTCAGGGTAAAGATATACTACTTTTGGTACTCTTTGAGAGAACAAGTGATTTGGTGCAGATAATCAGTCTTTCAGATTCAGAAAGAAATGTGTAAACTTTGAATTAAAAAGAAAGTAAACATAGTTTTTGAGCAATTTAGATATATGTATGTATATATATGGCAGGAAGCATTGTATGCACCCATCTACTTAAGTTTTTGTAGTGCAAATTCTACCCTAAAACTTGTGGTCTTGTCAAGCACAGCAATGAGTTTAGGAGAAGCAGAAACCCAGTCATTCTCAGTTTCCTTAGATGAAGATAAGGTGAGTGATTCAGTGGTCCTTTGTTCTTACTCTGTGTTTCATGACATAATGAATCTGCCTGCAGCTCCCTTCTAAGAATAGTATTGGCCTGCATGCTTGAAGGATCATAACTACTATTTCTCTGAGCAAAAAGAATGGGGGAGGATATAAAATTATGAGAGAAGGATAAAAAGAACACAGTAGGCATATCAACCTTTTAACTTCCGAGCTGGAATAATTTCCAGGCATTTTTAGTGAGTTAAGATGATAGTGAAGTCCATTACAGCCATGACAGACCTCTGGCATAATATTATTGACCATGGTTGGCAAACATTTCCTCTGACCATTCCTAGGACATAGGAAGGTAGGAGGACTCCACCACCTCGAGAGTCAAAACAATGATAAACTCAGAGAAGGATGCCTCCATTTGGTTATTGTTCTTTGTCTAGGAAAATCAGCCTCAGCTGTGAATTGTGGACCAAGTGGTGCAGAACTCATTACTTTGAACAATGCCTCCTCGGCCTGGGAAGCATGTTCTCCCTTCTCGCTAGCAGGGGTTTATCCCAGGCTGGTTTTGGTCACAAGGAAAATCATTTAGACACAGTTCATTGGCCACTCACTCACATCTCTTTGACACCCGTGACCATTTTTGTTTAAGGAGAAATCCAGTACTGCTGTGGTAGGGTGTGCCAAATTAGAAGTGCATTTTAAGGAGCCGTGAAGAAGTTTGCACAGCTTTGTGTTATTATCATCAAGGTATCCATACCTTCTGTGCTTCAGAAGAGGGGGCAGAATAGTAGCAGAAGGGGCAACGAGGAGGAGAGCTTGTGTAGTTAAGTTAAAAATGTTCTCTCATCGGCTGCGTGTGTTGGTTGCACTAAACTAAGTGCCTGTGCCTTATTTTTTCTTTCTTTCAGAGTTTTAGGGGGTACAAATAGTTTTTGGTTACACGGTTGCATGGTATAGTGGCAAAGAAGTCTGGGCTTTAAGTGTACTCACTACCCCCACCTGTGTACCTTGTACCCAATAGGTGATTTTTTTTGTCCCCCACTTCTCTATCTCCCCTCCCTGGCCCCCTTCTGAGTCTCCAATGTCCATTAGATCATTCTTTATCCCGTGCCTCATTATGGTCATTACATTATGAACTGGAAAAAGACAGATCAGCCATATTTATTATAGAAACCAGGAAATCAGGGCCCAAGATTGCTAAATGATTTTCTTAAAGTTACACAGCTACTAAATGGCAGAACTGGAATAAAAATGCAGTTACTTATTTCTAATGATCTTGCTGTTTTCAGGAAATCGAGGGTGGGCCGGCAGATACCAAATCCTTGTTCTAGATTTGTTGTTTGCAACCATATGAAATTGCTATTGTAAATATAAAACAGTCAGAAGTCAGCAGTTTCCTCTGATTTAACCTAATATGATTGAGTGGGTCAACAGTGGACACTTCTGATGATATATTTGATTATAAACATATACCATACTGTATTTAATTGCAAGAGTCCTTTTTCAGTTGGTATCCATTTTAACCTGAGGAATTTTGGCATAATTGGGATTTAATACATGGGGGAATCGTTTCTGGTTGTTTACTGTCCAGTAAATATCTTAAAGGGTTGTGGAGGAAAAAGAGGAAATGAACATTACCGTGTTCTTCACTGGGCACAGTGACTCACACCTGTATCCCAGTACTTTGAAAGGCTGAGGCAGGATGACTGCCTGGGCAACAAAGTGAGATCTCATCTCTATTTTTTAGTTAAAAAAAACAAATGTGTTCCTAACATGTGACTGGCATTTACTGTACATCTCTTTACACCTCACAGTAATCAAGACAGGTAGGAATTATTATCCCATTTCCCATGCTACTGATGTGTCTCGGGGGTTGAGGGGCATAGCTTCTTGTCCAAGATTTATTTATTTTTGAGTTGGAATTTCACTCTGTCACCCAGACTGGAGTGCAGTGGCCGCTCCCGGCCACCGCCGCCTCAACCCGCTGGGCTCCGGTGATCCTTTGCCTCAGCCTTCTGCGTAGCTGGAATTACAGGCGCGCGCTACCACACCCGGCTGATTTTTGATTTATTGTAGAGATGAGGTCTTGCCAAGTTGCCCAGGCGGGTCTCGAACCCATGGGCTCAGGCAGTCCACTCACCTCGGCCTCCCAAAGGGTGGGATTACAGGCTGAGCCACCGAGCCCGGCCTTGTCCAAGATTTAAGTAAGCATGGAACAGACTTAGAGCCTGAACTCAGGTCTGTCTGCCTCTGTGTTCTGTTTCAGCCTGTTACCATTTAGGAATGCAAGATAAAATTTATGGAAAACATTGAGTTGGTACTTTCAAATTCATAATTTCATGCAAAATACAGACAGGTAGAGTGTTTCTGATCAGCTGTTTGGTGAGTAGAGCTGCGTTTCTCATATGGAGTTTAGAACGTTATAAATTCAGATCTGGTTCCAGAAACACATTCGTGACTTTGTTTATAAACTGTGTTGGCTATTTGTTTAGAAGTGAGTGATGTTTAGGTTCTGTTCTGTTTTCTACATCAAAGTGCCCCACTTATCACTTTTGGATGGTGTCAACTTGCGGTGGGTCTAAGAGGACACCTCATGGTTTTAATGTGTGTTTTCTGACCTCCCAAGACTTAGATATTGGTTTTATCTTATATAAACTTTGACCACTTATTTTTTCTTGAAATAGTATGAAGAGACTTAGTACTGGAATTAACCAGATAGTGTCTTCTTGTAATGCTTTTCAAACTGGGAATCAGAATCACCTTGGATAGTTGCTGCAGTATCTAAAGTTATGCTAAAAGCTGGAGTTTTGACGTTCCTAAAACTGCTCATCTGTGGTACTGGGAAACTGCAATTGCACTGTACTAAGCTGCTTTCAGGTTCGCAGTATTTTTGAGCTGGTTTGCTCCTGAAGAAACTGAGGCTCAAGAATGGCTGAGTTGGGACTCGAACCTAAGTGAGCTAGCTGATGCTTGGTCTAGTGTTCTTAGTAGCACACCACACCTTAAAAAGCACACCTCTCCTCAGGCCTTCTTTCTTCATTTCTGTCTCTGACTCCAGGGGAGAAGAAAAGGCTGAGAGTTTCAAAAAATTGGACCCCGCATTGGAACTCAGCCTCTGCTTCAGACACTGCACTGGGCCCGCAGGGGTCTCTGGGTTTCACTCTTCTTGAGTTCTTTTCTGTGACTTACTGTACAAGCAGCCTCTTTTCTCTGTGTCTGGTTCTTCTGGATTTAGCAAAAGAATTTAAAAAACTTGTCAAACTAACACTGAATGGCAGAGGGATCTGGTTTAGAGCTAGCATATGGAAGTTACTGATTAACTGATCTAAGGTTCTCAGGGTTTCTCTTTCATCTGTCTTCACTTCCTTGTTGCTGGTCCACAAGAATCAAACATTTGAATTTAGCTTCCCACTTCCCTCTTATCTCCTTCAGTGTAGTTGAAGAGGCCTCTGGACCTCGGAACAGATCTCTGTGGAGTGCTAATAAAATCTCTGCAGAATTATCCCTGGTGGGAACTTGGAAGATCTACACAGATTTTTCAGGGATTGCATACGAAGTGGACCAGAAGTGAAGTGAGTTGATTTGCTGTATAATCTTATGCAATTTAGTTCTCTAGACATCCTATTCTTTTTTTTCAAATAGTTCTTTTTTTTTTTTAACTTTGAGTGATACAGGAGGTATTGAAAAGGAAATGTATTTTAAAGATTTCTTTATAGAGGAGTAATGTATTCATATAAGGAGTTAGGATTGTGTACAAATCCTTTTATTTTTATTTCGATTTAACACTTTTGTTTCCACACAACCATGTAAAAAAAAAAAGGGAGGGGGAAGGGTTGAAGAGAAAAACAAAACAAAAAAAACCACTTTTCTTGTGTGCCTATAAAATATCTCAGGAAAGATGCACAAGAAACTAATAATGTTGGTCATGAGGGGACAGAAGCCAGAGGTAAACTATTCACTGTATACCCTTTTGTGCTGTTTGAATTTTGAAACTTTAAACTCAATAAATAAAACTAGTTAAAGAGAATACTTGGGTTTCCATAGTAAAGGAATAGATAACTGACTGTCTCCTCTCTTAAATAGTAGGAGACTGAGGAGAAATTTTAAGAAAAGCAGTTCTCTTTTTTACTTTCTTCATAAGTCTTGTTGAAGTTCATATTCAGTCATTTTTAAAACGAGTGTTTTCTCTGGATTTTGATAACAGGGTTTGAAAAGTTTTTTGAAATTTTTCATTATTTTCTCCCCTCTCCTAAAACATCTCTATTGGCTACATCCCGGCTCAGGTGACCAATGGGAATCAGACTCGTTGGGCTTCTGCGCAGTTCAGCCTATCACCTGTTGACCTTGTGTCTAGAGTGAAGGCTGGGAAGTTTCTTTTTCTTGTCTTTTCCCCCCCATAGAGGAAATCATTGTCGTGTGATTATTCTTGTGTTTTCCTAGCAGCGTCTGAATGTGAATGTCTGAGAAATCTCTTTTTCTGAAATGGAAGAAGAAATAAAGCTTGTGTACACATGCTTTACTCTGAACCACTGCTATTCTTGTTTTAAATAGGCTGTGAATTGGAGGCATTTTTCTGTTTACTGGGTAAATCATGGAAATACAGTTTGAAGAGAGAGAGCACAAACTGTGTACCAACTTCTTTTTCGTTTGTCAAGAGAGAGAAATGTGAAATCCATTCTTTAAAGTTTCAGTCAAAAGCAGAATACCCAAGTCAGGACCCTTTCTAAGCACGGTGTTGAAAATTTCTCACCTCAAATTTGAAGTAAATGAAAAGCATATATTTTCTCATGGAATTCTTCTTGTTGTTATGTAAATTTTTATTCTTTGGTTAAGAATAACTGTAGATCATATATTCTCATGAGTAAAAAATGTAAAAGCTTACAAAAGTAGTGAAAATATTTGCAAATCTTTTCTCCTATTTTATAGATTGTCTCTCTTGACTCTGTTGACTCTCATTTCTTCTGCTGTGCAGAAGCTTTCTAGTTTGATGTAATCTCATTTGTCTATTTTTGCTTTTGTTACCTGTGCTTTTGGGGTCATATCCCAAAAAAATCATCACCCAGACTAATGTCATGGAGATTTTCTTCTGTTTTCTTTGGGTAGTTTTACACTTTCAATTCTTACATTTAGCTCTTCAATCCATTTTTAGTTGACTTTTGTATACTGTATGAGATAAGGGTCTAATTACATTTGTATATTGATATTTAATTTTCCCAATACCATTGAAGACACTTCTTTCCCCATTGTGTGTTCTCTGCAACTTTGTCAAAAATCAATCTACCATAAATCTGTAGATTTATTTCTGGGCTCTCTATTTTGTTCCATTGTTCTATATCTCTGTTTTTTGTTTTTTTTTAAAATTATACAGATGTGGGGTACAATTCAGGGTTAGGTATACAAACATTGATTATGCAGGAGCCCTTGTTGATGAGGTATGTATGTCTCTGTTTTTATGCCAGCGTCATGCTATTTTGAATACTATAGCTTGGGTAGAATATTTTTAAGACAGGTAGCATGATGTTTCCAAGTTTGTATTTGTTGTTTTTTTTGTTTTTGTTTTTGTTTTGGGTAGGAGTCTCACTCTGTCGCTCAGGCTGGAGGGCAGTGGCACACTTCCGGCCACCGCAGCCTCGACCTACTGGGCTTAGGTGATCCTTCCACCTCAGCCTTCCAAGTAGCTGGAACTATAGGCATGCACCACCACGCCTGGATAATTTTTGATTTATTGTAGAGACAAGGTCTCACCAAGTTGCCCAGGCTGGTCTTGAATCCCTGGGCTCAGGCAATCCTCTCGCCTCAGCCTCCCAAAGTACTGGGATTACAGACTGAGCCACCATGCCCTACCTGTATTTGTTGTTTTTGTTGCCTATTTGGGGTCTTTTGTGGTTCTATATAAATTTTAGGCATTTTTTTCTATTTTTGTGGAAACTGTCGTTGGAATTTTAATAGGGATTGCATTGAATATGTGGATCACTTGAAATAATATGGACATTTTAGCAACATTAATTCTTCTAACCTTTGAACATAGGGTATTTTTCCATTTATTTGTATTATTTTCAATTTCTTTCATCAATGTTTTATACTTTTCCATTTATAGGTTTTTCACCTCCTTGGTTAAGTTTATTCCTAAGTATTTTCTTTATAGCTTTTGTAAATGGGATTATTTTCTTGTTTTTTTTTTCCTGGAGAGATTGTTGTTAGTATTTAGAACATTATTAATTTTTGTATGTTGATTTTGTACCCTGCAGCTTTATTAAATTCATTTATTAGTTCTAATAGTTTTTTGGTAGTGTCTTTTGGGTTTTCTGTATATAAGACTATGTTATCTGCAAACGGGAACAATTTAACTTCTTTTCGAGTTTGGAAATCTTTTTTTCTGTCTCTTGCCTAATTTCTCTGTCTGGGACTTTCAGTACTATGTTGACTAGAAATGGAGAGGGTAGGCATCCTTGTCTTGTTTCTATTCTTAGAGGAAAAACTTTCAACTTTCAACCATTATGTGTAATATTAGCTGTGAGTTTTTCATATATGACCTTTTTTGGGTTGAAGTACATTTTTTCCCATACCTAATTTATTGGAAGCTTTTTTTTTTTAAAGAATTTTAAACAGTGACACTGGTTTAATTTTTCTTTTGTCATCTAAGTAAGATTGTTCCTTCCCTATACAAGTTTATTATGTTCTGAAAATTAAATTACTATGTTCTTGAAATTAAAATACAAAATAGTAAGAGCAAAAATGGTGTGGGGGCCAAACACCACGGGATGAGGCAGTCAAGAATGTAGCTTTTTTTTTTTTTTTTTTTGAGTTGGAGTCTCACTCTGTCACCCAGACTGGAGTGCAGTGGCCGCTCCCGGCCACCCAGCCTCGACCTGCTGGGCTCCAGCGATCCTTCTGCCTCAGCCTTCCGAGTAGCCGGAATTACAGGCATGCACTACCACGCCCGGCTGATTTTTTGATTTATTGTAGAGATGAGGTCTCGCTGCCCAGGCGGGTCTCGAACCCGCGGGCTCAGGCAATCCACTCACCTCAGCCTCCCAAAGGCGCGGGATTACAGGCTGAGCCACCGAGCCCGGCTAACAGTGTAGCTTTTATGTCCCCTACGTCACCCTTCCTGGAGATGCTCAGGAAGCCACAGGCAGCCACTCGAGATGACATGTCATCTTGGTCTAACAGTCATTGGAAACAGCAATCTAACCTAACACCACATTGGGCTGTTCTCTCCAAAGAAAACCCAACTGTCTTCTGCAATCAAATTTTTGTGCAAATCAGCCCCAGACCCTGGGATGGTGGTGCTGTGCGGGGATGGGGGGCTGTTGGAGGTGGTGAGGGGTTGGTGGTGGTTTCCTTAAGCATCAGAGTGATGTCTGGAGATTAATATTGAAAGTTGTGCTTTGTCTGGATATTATCAAGAATCTGCTGCAGCTTCTCATCTTCAAAGCACCCTTCTAGGTTTGGGATCAGAGCTTTGGACTCCTCAGCAGTCTCTGGGCAAAGGTGGGCCAAACAGGTGAACTCAAACTTGGAAGTTTTTTCTGAAGCAGCAAGCTATGAACAGTGGCAATAGTCTCTCTGCTATTGAAACGACTGAAATGACTGTGTGGCTTAACGTCTTCCTGAAGACCTCTGAGAGTTCCTATTCATCCTCTGCACTCCCATTCTGTTGCTTTCCATGCTCCAGAAGCATATGAACTTCTGAATTTGGAAGTGTCTCAGGGGTTTCAAACTCTTTGGGAAAAATGAGCTGTGAGGTGTCCTCCTCTACATCACTGGCCTGTGGATCAATACCTCCCGCTACCATTGCTCCACCATGCGCTGCCTACCACACTACTGGAAACGGAAGTGCCACTTTAAAAAAATATATATTTATGGCCAGGCTTGCTGGCTCAGCCTGTTATCCCGTGCTTTGGGAGGCTGAAGTGAGTGGATTGCCTGAACCCGCGGGTTCGAGACCCGCCCGGGCAACTTGGCGAGACCTCATCTCTACAATAAATCAAAAATTAGCCGGGCGTGGTAGCGCATGCCTGTAGTTCCAGCTACTTGGAAGGCTGAGGCGGAAGGATCGCCGGAGCCCAGCAGGTCGAGGCTGGGGG
>NW_007251295.1:171654-193295 GCF_000164805.1 Carlito syrichta
ATATATAAAATGAAAAGCTGTTTAATTCTGTCAAATTATTTTTCTGCATCTATTGAAATGATCATATGGTTTCTATTTTTCATTCTGTTACTGTGGTGTATCACATTTATGGATTTGTGTATGTTGAACTATCCTTGCATCTCTGGGATAAGTCCCATTTGATCATGGAGAATGATCTTTTTAATGTGCTATTGAATTCATTTTGCTAGTGTTTCTTTGAGGATTTTTGAATCTATGTTGATCAGGGATATTGCCTGTAATTTTCTTTTCTTTTCTTTTTTTTTTTTGAGTTGGAATCTCACTCTGTCGCCCAGACTGGCTGCTCCCGGCCACTGCAGCCTCAACCCGCTGGGCTCCGGTGATCCTTCTGCCTCAGCCTTCCGAGTAGTCGGAATTACAGGCGCACGCTACCACGCCTGGCTAATTTTTTGATTTATTATAGAGATGAGGTCTCGCCTGCCAAGGTGGGTCTCAAACCCGCGGGCTCAGGCAATTCACTCTCCTCAGCCTCCCAAAGGCGCGGATTACAGGCTGAGCCACCGAGCCCAGCTTGTAATTTTCTTGTATTTCCTTGTCAGGCTTTGGTATCAGGGAAATGCTGGCCTTATAAAATGAGTTGGGAAGTATCCCTCTTCAATTTTTTGGAAGAGTTTGAAAAAGATTGGTATTAGTTCTTCTTTAAATGTTGAGTAGGATTCAGCAGTGAAGTCATCATATCCTGGGCTCTTCTTTGATAGGAAACTTTTTATTACTGATTCAATATTCTTACTCATTATTGGTCTGTTCAGGTTTCCTGTCTTTTCATGATTCAGTCTTGGTAGGTTGTATGTGTCTAGAAATTTATCCATTTCTTTTGGGTTATCCAATTTTTGGCATATAATTATTCATAGCAATCTCTTATGCTCTTTTGTATTTCTGTGATATCATTGTTAGTATCCTATTCCATTTTTGAATTTACTCATTTGAAGCTTTTTTTTCTTAATAATTCTAGCAAGAGGTTTATTAATTTTCTTTATCTTTTCTAAAAATCAAATCTTATTTTTGTTGATCTTTTCTATTATTTTTCTAGTCTCTAGTTCATTTATTTCTGCTCTGATATCTATTATTTCTGTCCTTCTACTAACTTTGGGCTTAGTTTGTTCTTGCGTTTCTGGTGCTTCCCTGAGGTGGTTTATTTGAGATCTTCTTTCCTTTCTTTCCTCTTTTTTTTTTTTTCTTTTTTTTTAATCAGTATTTTTTATTATGATTTTGTGGGGTACAGTTAAGGGTTAGATGTACAATTACGTTTCATTCAGGCACCCTGTTGATAAGAGGTGTTTCCCCATCCCCAGACAGATATTTGCGACTGTTAATCCCATCCCCCTCCCCCCCCATAGTTTCCCAGTACCGTCATTCTCTTATGGTATTACATTGGATGTTCAAGGTCAACATGTGATAGTCGGATCTTTGTTTCTGTGAGAGGTCACTCAGTATTATAGACTCTAGTTCCATCCAGGTTGCTGTGAAATTCATGATTTTGTTCTTTATGGCTGTGTAGTATTCCATCTTGTATATGTACTACATTTTTTTAATCCAGTCCTCTTTTGATGGGCAGCATGGTTGTTTCCAGTTTTTTGTTTTTTGTTTTTTTTTTAACATAGACACTTAATGCTATAAACTTCCCTTTTAGAAGGTTATGGCTGTGTCTCATGTGTTTTAGTATATTGTGTGTTCATTTTTGTTTATTTCAAAGATATTTTAAAATTTCCCACTGTTCTCTTATTTGACTCATTGTTCGGGTGTTATTTAATTTTCATGTGTTCAGAAATTTTCTGAAATTCTTTATTTTTATTTTTTATTTTTTGAGTTGGAGTCTCACTCAATCGTCCAGACTGGAGTGCAGTGGCACGCTCCCGGCTACCACAGCCTCGACCTGCTGGGCTCCGGCAATCCTTCTGCCTCAGGCTTCCAAGTAGCTGAAACTACAGGTGCACGCTACCACACTCAGCTAATTTTTTTTGATTTATTGTAGAGATGAGGTCTCGCCAAGTTGCCCAGGTGGGTCTCGAGCCCATGGACTCAGGCAATCCACTCACCTTGGCCTCCCAAAGCGTGGGTTTACAGGCTGAGCCACCAAGCCCGGATCTTTATGTTATTTTTTTTTCTAATTCCATACCATTGTGGTCAGAAAAAATACTTGATATGATTTCAATCCTCTTAAATTTGTTAAGACTTGTTTTGTGACCTGATGTATGAACTATCCTGGAGAATGTTCTATATTTGCTTGAGAAAAAGTATATTCTGCTGCTGTTGGATAGAGAATGTTCTGTGTATGTCTGTTAAGTCACACATTTGGTCTAAAGTTTGGATTAAATCCAGTGTTTCCTTACTGATTTTCTGTCTAGTTGATCTGTCCATTGCTAAACGTGAGGTATTGAAGTCCCCTGCTATTATTATATTTAAGTTTCTCTCCTTCAAATATATCAATATTTACTCTATATATTTATGTGCTCTGATGTTAGGTGCATATATATTTATAATTGTTAAATCCACTTGATGATTTGATCTCATTATCATTGTCAATGACTGCCTTTGTTTCTTTTTATAGTTTTTTACTTAAAGTCAATGCTATCTGATAAAAGTATAGCTACTCATGCTCTCTTGGTTTCCATTTGCAGGCAATATCTTTCTTTATCCCTTAATTTTCAGTCTATGTATTTTTTATTTTTATGTTTTGAGTTGAAGTCTCACTCTGTCGCCCAGACTGGAGTGCAGTGGCTGCTCCCGGCCACCGCAGCCTCGACCTGCTGGGCTCTGGCGATCCTTCCGCCTCAGCCTTCCAAGTAGCCGGAATTACAAGCATGCGCTACCATGCCCAGCTGATTTTTTGATTTATTGTAGAGATGAGGTCTCACTGCCCAGGCGGGTCTCGAATCTGCGGGCTCAGGCAATCCACTCACCTCAGCCTCCCAAAGGTGCAGGATTACAGGCTGAGCCACCGAGCCCAGCTTATGTATATTTTAAAAATTGAAGTGAATCTCTTGTGAGCAGCATATAGTTGGGTCCTGTTTTTTTTGTTTATTATCTTTTCAGCCACTTTATGTCTTTTGGAAAATTTAATCATTCAATTCATTTACACTCAAGATAACTATTGATAGGTAAGAACTTACTACGGTCATTTTGTCAATTGTTTTCTGGTTTTAGATCCTGTGTTCATTCTTCTCTTGCTGTCTTCCTTTGTGATACTTTTATCAGTGCATTTTATATTTTCATCTGTTTTTGTGTTACTAAATAGCATCCTTTTTTTCAGTTTGAAGAGTTCCTTTTAGCACTTATTGTAAGACAAGTCTGGTGGAGATGAATGTCTTCAATTTTTGTTTGTCTGAGAAAGTCTTAATCTTGTTTTTGTTTCTAAAGGACAACTTTCTGAGTAAAATATTCTTGGTTGCCAGTTTTTTTACTTTAGAACTATCAATATATCTTCATATTCTCTTCTGGTCTATGGGTTTGTACTGAGAAGTCTACTGCCAGACTTATTGGAGTGATTTAATATGTAATATGCTTCTTTTTTCTTGCTGCTTTAAGGATATTCTCTTTGTTTTTGATTTTTTGACTGCTTGGTTATAATAGATCTTGGTGTAGTCTGGTTTGGATTGAATCTGCATCATCAAGGGACTTTTGAATTTCCTATACCTGAGTATATCTTTCTCCAGAGTTGGAAAGTTTCCTGCTACTATTTCTTTAAATTTTATGGCCATTTGTCTTTCTCTTTTCTTACTTTAATGTTTTTAATTAAAATATTTGCTCAGCCAGCTTGGTGGCTCAGCTTGTAATCCCGCGCTTTGGGAGGCTGAGGTGAGTGGATTGCCTGAGCCTGAGGGTTCGAGACCCGCCTGGGCAACTTGGCGAGACCTCATCTCTACAATAAATCAAAAATCAGCCGGGCGTGTAGCGCGCACCTGTAGTTCCAGCTACTTGGAAGGCTGAGGCGGAAGGATCGCCGGAGCCCAGCAGGTCGAGGCTGCGGTGGCTGGGAGCGGCCACTGCACTCCAGTCTGGGCGACAGAGTGAGATTACAACTCGAAAAAAAAAAAAAATTGCTCTTTTGATGCTGTCCTGTAAGTCCTATAAGCTTTCTTTATTTCTTTGCATTCTTTTTTTCCTCTTCTGACTATATATTTTTAAATAATTTGTCTTCAAATTCACAGATTATTTTTCTTGATCAGTTCTGCTGTTGACACTCTTTAGTCCTTTTTGTTTAGTTTATTGACTTTTTGAGCTCTAGAATTTTGTTTGCTTTTTAAAATAATTTTAATCTTCCTATTAATTTTTTTGTTTTGGTCATTTATTGTTTTTCTGATTTTTGTTGAATTGCTTCTCTGTATTTTCTTGAATACACTGAGTTTCCTTTAAATTATAATGTGTTCTTCGTCAAGTGGTTCATAAATCTCCTTTTCTTTAGGATTGGTTACTGGTACTTTATTTTGTTCATTTGGTCATATCATGTTCCCCTGACTGTTCTTAATTCTTGTGGCTGTGGTTTGGCGTCAGTGCATTCGAAGCAAGGACTTCTTCCAGTCTTTCTAGACTGATTTTGTTTGGGAAGGCCTTTTACCAGTCAGTTCTTCTGGAGATTCTGGGCAGTGTGCTGTGTGGGTAAGCTTGTTGCCTAAGTTCTTGAACTTAATGTCTGGGTCAGCAGATGGGCAGACCTTGCATCTCGATCTGCAGGGCTGAACCAGGTGCCTGGATCCTCTTGGGTAGACCTGTTGATTGGGTATGGGTTAAGCCTGCTGCCTGAGTACAGAAGAGTGGACCTAGAACCTATTATCTATAAGGACTGGCCTGAAGTCTGGGTTGTCAGGGCCTAACCTAGAACTGGAGTGGGCCTTGAGCTTGAGTCTGTAGGTGCTGGGTAGGCACTGGTATGGGTCTGGCCCATAAACCCATCAAGATGGGCCTGGAGCCTGAGTCCATGGGAATTGACTTGGTCCTGGGGTGGGCTTGGAGCCTAAGTCTGTGGAGGCTGGCTTGGCTCTGAGGCATGCAGATAGCCCAGTGCTATGGGGACTGGTTTGGAGCCTGTGGCCTCTGAAGTCAGCGTGACAGTGGGGTGGGCTCAGAGACCAAGCCCACTGGGCAGGTCTGGAGTTTAGGACTGTGGCATCTGGCTTGGAGCCAGGGTAAGTATGGAGACTCAGTCCATTGGTACTAGTCTAGAGTCTGGAGCTGTGGGGGCCCTCTCAGTTCTGGGTTTTATTGGGTTGGGCCTGGTGTTGGGGGTCTGAGGTAAAGTTCAGTGTTCATGTCCTTTTTCTTCCCTCAAGCAGAGGGAATCTCTCCAAGCAGTGCTGCCTGTGGTTGAGGCAGGGATGACCTGGGCAATGTAAAATTGTCCTTCCTACCTTCTTCAGTGTGTTTTTTTCTGACTTCTGTGCTACATTTAAGTGCTGAATTCTCTCACTTGGTTTCTTTCTCTTTTTTTGAGTTGGAGTTTCACTCTGCTGCCCAGGCTGGAGTGCAGTGGCATGCTCACAGCCACCACAGCCTCTACCTGCTGGGCTCAGACGATTCTTCCGCCTTAGACTTCCTAGTAGCTGGGACTACAGGCTCGCACTACCATTCCCGGCTAATTTTTTTATTTATTGTAGAGATGAGGTCTTGCCGAGTTGACCAGGTTAGTCTTGAACCCATGGGCTCAGGCAATCCTCTCACCTTGGCCTCCCCAAGTGCTGGGATTATAGACGTGAGCCACTGTGCCTGGCCCTCATTTGGTTTCTTTAGCTCTTGTGAAGTTACTTATTCTACCATCTTGCTCTTCTTTTATTTATTTGTTTCTTTATTTAATAGCTGTATATTTTCCACTGCATGGATGTACCGTAAATTAGCCAGATTAATCAACAATTAGGTTGCTTCTAATCTTTTGCAAACAATGGTGCAGCAAATAATTCTATATATATCATTTAACACATGTTCAAGTACAGGTATAGGATGTATTTTTGAAAGTGGAATTGCTGGGTCAAAGGTATGCACATTTGTAATTTTTTTTTTTTTGAGTTGGAGTCTCATTCTGTTGCCCAGCCTGGAGTGTAGTGGCATGCTCACAGCCACCCCAGTGTCGACCTGCTGGGCTCCTGTGATCCTTCCACCTCAGCCTTCCAAGTAGCCGGAACTACAGGCGCATGCTACCATGCCCGGCTAATTTTTTATTTATTGTAGAGTTGAGGTCTTACAGTGTTGCCCAGGTTGGTCTCAAACCCACAGGCTCAGGCAATCCACTCACCTTGGTCTCCCAAAGTGCTGGGATTGTTGGCTGAGCCACCGGGCTTGGCTTCTGCACATTTGTAATTTTGATAAACAATGTCAAACTGGCCTCTACAGACAGTTTTTACTTTTATCAGAAATAAATCACAGTAGTGATTTCTTTATACCCTCCCTGACACAGTTTGTCATCAAACTTTACTTTTATTGTTTTTGCTAATCTGATAGGTAGAAATTAGTATGTTGGTACAGATGAAACTTGCTTTTAAGCAAGTTATAGTGGTGACTTTATAAATTTCCATTTTGAACAAAGCCTCAGAGGAGGGTATCTCTTCTTTCCTTTCAGTATAGATTAAACGATCAATTCTGAAGAAAAAGCAAGTGAATAGCTTTTTTGACCACTGCCTGGTGGAGGACTAGGGTTGGGACACTTACTTTTCTTAAATAATATGCTTTTAGTTGCCTTTTACACCTTCATGCCAAAACTCAACATTTTCCCTATTGTTCCAGCTCTAGGAAAGCTGATATCTTTGGTACCCCCAAGGAATGGCCAGTTCTGGCAGGGTAGTATCAACAGAAGGTTCGGCTCTTCTCTCACCCTTGAATTTCTTATTGTCCCTTATTGTGGTTGCATAGATTTCTTGTCTCTTAGCGTTACTGAAGGAAAGAAAAAATGTTGGGCATTCAGCTTCAATGAGTTCTGATGCTATTTGCTTGGACAGTCAGGAGATCCCTGCTGTTTCTTTAATGGGAACGAGATTCCCATGGAATAATAAAGGGTGGCAGTAAAGCATATAGGACAGTGACAACCAGGATTTAGTTGCTATATCTTTATTTTTAGTTTTTGGAGTTGGAGTCTAACTCTGTCACCTAAGCTAGAGTACAGTGGCATGCTCATGGCCACCGCAGCCTCTGTCTGCTGGGCTCAGGTGATCCTTCTGCCTTAGCCTTTCAAGTAGCTGGAACTACAGGCGCAAGCCACCATGCCTGGCTAATTTTTTTAATTTATTGTAGAGACAAGGTCTTGAAGCCCCGGGCTCAGGCTGTCCTCTCACCTCTGCCTCCCAAAGTACTGGGATTACAGGGGTGAGCCACCACGCCCAGTCTAGTTGCTATGTCTTTAAATGTAACCCTCCCCTTTTGGTACGTTGTTTGTTTAAGTAAACAAAACAAAAAATCCCACCAAAATCTATATTATTAATTTCATTTGAGGAATTTGTAATGCTGTTTGGTTTTATTTATTTATTTTGTCTCTTTAATGCTAGATGACATTCTTTTTTTTTTTTAGGTGGCAACTTCAAACAGGTTGCTTATTAGACTTGAAAAAAATCAAGAACTTGAAAGCTTGAAGAGAATCAGTTAATGTTAAGTGCAGTGAAAGTATTTGCATGAGCTACTTCTGCTAGCTTCTGTTTCCCGCCCCCCCCAGCTTCTCAAGAATTAGGAATTCAGTGCATGAAAAGCAAAGATGAGTTTCTACAATTTAAAATATCTAACAGATTTTTTTGGTGCTCTCTTGAACTTGAGAATTCTTGTGAGCAAACCAGGTTTAATATCTCATCTCTGCTGGGCTCGGTGGCTCAGCCTGTAATCCCAGCGCTTTGGGAGGCTGAGGTGAGTGAATTGCCTGAGCACGCGGGTTCGAGACCTGCCTGGGCAACTTGGCGAGACCTCATCTCTACAATAAATCAAAAAATCAGCCGGGCGTGGTAGCGCATGCCTGTAATTCCGGCTACTCGGATGGCTGAGGTGGAAGGATCGCCGGAGCCCAGTGGGTCGAGGCTGCGGTGGCTGGGAGCGGCCACTGCACTCCAGTATGGGCGACAGAGTGAGACTCCAACTGAAAAAAAAAAATCTCATCCTGTTTCCTTGAGGACTGTTTGCATTTCCTTCTTCCACTTTCTGATATTGTTGCATCTTCACATAGCAGAGGCCCTCTGTTGACCCATTAGAGAGTTAGCAATATCTCTGCTGGCTTTGGAGAAACAAAATTTTAATTCGCAACTTTACCACCAAAATCTTAGGCTAAGAGTTATACAAAATTATAGGTTTTATGATCACTATTACTCTTCTAAAGAGATCTATTTCAGGGCATATATTTTTAAGCATTCTTTGTGAAATGTTATTTTGGTCAGTTTCCTTACTTCTTCTTTATTATATCACATTGTACTTAAACAGCATATTAATAATGCACCTTAGTAATTTTTCCTGGATAACTGAGAACAGTTTTCTGAGCATGTACTGTTCCTTTCGACCAAAATGTCCTTCCCATATACCCTTGCCTTCTCTTCCGTCTTTGTCGATCCTTTGCCGTCTGGCTCTAATCTTCTGCCCTCTAGAAACTCTTTTCTGACCATCTTGGCTTCTTCTTTTGAAGAAACGGTATGCTTCTTTTGCATCTGTTTTATTCTGCTCCTTGCTGTACAGGTTTTACATGCATCTTTTTTTATTTCCATGCCTCGTTCTTCCATCTAGATCATTACCTTTTTTTAAAAATTTTTTTGAGTCGGAGTTTCACTCTGTCGCCCAGACTCGAGTGCAGTGGCCGCTCCCGGCCACTGGAGCCTCGACCTGCTGGGCTCCAGCGATCCTTCTGCCTCAGCCTTCAAAGTAGCTGCAACTACGGACGCGTGTTACCATGCCCGGCTGATTGATCATTACCTTTTTGATGGCTAAGACCATCATTTAAGCATCTCTCCATCCCCTCAGTGCCTGCCTTCTTGTAGCAGGGCAAAGGCATATGTGTGGGTTATTTGATTCCTAAATTGATTGGGGATAATCATAGCCCTTTGCGCCTTACAGGATCCTGCATACTCCTGTTTTAGGGCACAAAATGGGAAAGTGCTTCTTCCACCTTTTCCTGCTATGTAATTAGAAGGGGGAGGGATGATGTTTGGAGTTTAAGTTGCCTGGTGTAAGGCGGATCTCTTGGTGTAGCTGCACTCCTCATTGTTGGGTGGAAGGGGTAGGGAAAACAGGCAAAGGCAAGAATTGGACACATTCTCTGTGGTGAGCTCCCTTCACTCCTTAGAGGGTGGGGAAGCGAACTGAAGAGAGGGTAAGGGGAACTGGGAGAACTGGGAGATCTGCCCTTCTCTGGAGGATGTCCTTTCTTAGGCTGAATTTTGGAAGACCTTGCACATGAAGGAATTGTGAGCAGTGCTGTCCTGAATCCATTCCTAATATTTAAAAAGTTTGGAAATCACTGGTTTAGAAACAAGAGGGATCAAGAAGAATTTCTTGGATGTCAGACCTACAGATGGGTAGATGAAATAAGAATTGTAAAATAAATCTGCTGTTTGTGTGTCATCAGGAAGTATCTTCAGATGTTATTAAATATGTTACTACTGGACTAGACTTCAAGATTTATGGCCACTGAGAGTTGAAACCTAATTGTCAGGTTCCCATTCATTAATTTAGGTGTTGTTTTCATTTTCTTTTGAGTAGGAGTCTTACTCTGTTGTCCAGGCTGGAGTGCAGTGGCACAATCATGGCTACCACAGCCTTGACCTGTTGGGCTCAGCAGATCCTTCTACCTTAGCTTCTGAAGTAGCTGGAACTACAGGCATGTGCTACCACTCTTAGCTAATTTTTTGATTTGGTTTGTTGTAGAGACGAGGTCTCGCCAAGTTGCCCAGGCTGGTCTCGAACTCCTGGACTCAGGCAATCCTCTTGCCTCCGCCTCCAAAATGCTGGGATTACAGCCGTGAGCCATGGCACCTGGCAGGTGTTGTTTTCTAATGTAGTCTTAATCTCCAGTCTGGACTTTGTGCCCACGTTTTAAATGAAGGGGTATAAAATGCTGGAAATATGCCCATTCTGACATGAGCAGAGGAAGGTGGAAAGAATTGTAGATTGGAAAGTGTAGGTCCACAACTGTCTCTGGTATATTCTTTCACTTTCTCTTTCTCTCTCTCCCTCTCTTATTTATTTATTTATTTAGGTTTTTCAAACAAAGAGTATTTAGAAAGTAAATTAGAGACAGAGAGAGATTCACCTCTCCAAGGTGCTTAACAAATCAATGGCTCTCTCCCTCTCTTATATTATTTGTTAGGAAGCAAAACTACCCAAATCTTTTCTTTTTTTTCTTTCTTTTCTTTTTTCTTTCTTCTTCTCCTTCTTCTCTTCCTTCCCCTTCTCTTCCTTCTTCTCCCTTCTTCCTTCTTCTCAGGGCCTCTGTCACCCATGCCAAGGTACAGTGGCACAATCATAGCTCACTGCAGCCTTGACCTCCTGGGTTTAGGTGATCCTTCCACCTCAGCCTCCCAAGTAGCTGGGACTACAGGTGTGCGTCATCATGCCTGGCTAATTTTTTTCATGTTTCATTCTTTCTGTGTTGCCCAGGCTGGTCTCAAACTTCTGGACTCAAGCAATCCTACGTTGGCCTTCCAACGTATGAGCCACCGTACCTGACCTCAAGATTACCTAAATCTTAAATTGGAAATCTTTGGAGTTAAGATTTTTTGAGTTCAAATCCTAGTGCTGTCACTTGATAGCTGTGGGACCTTAGGTAATTACTTAACTTTTCTGTGCTTTGGTTTCTGTATCAGTAAAATGATGATAACCATTATGCCTAGCCCTTGGGATAACTGTAAGGATTAAATAAAATAATACTTGTAAAATGTTTACTATGATACCTGGCTGTAGGAAGTGCTTAAAAATGTCAGCTGTTAATGACAAAGTGGGAAAGCACTGAGCTAATTTTTGGGCTAGACCAGGTCCTGATTTGGGTGTCCTTCCACTTTGGCCTCCCGAGTAGCTGGGACTACTGGTGTGCATCACAACATCCAGCTAATTTTTAAATTTTTTATAGAGACGAGGTCTCACTACATTGGCTAGGTTGGTCTTGAACTGAACTCCTGGGCTCAAGCAATCTTCCTGCCTTGGCCTCCCAAAGTGCTGGAATTAATAGGCATTGAGCCACCATGCCCAACCATTAAAATAGATGATTTTCTTAAATGCAATGAACCAGTAAGAAATTGATGAATACTCAGGCCAAAAGCTCTGTGAAGAGTGGTCATCTGAGCACTGAAGCTGGCTTTTACCTTGAAGACACGTGCCAGACCACCCACGTTTACTTGAATGTGGCTTGAGGACACAGGGGACGAGAGAGAAGGTGAGATTTCTGAGAAGGGGCCCTTTAATCATAAATCTAGGATTTCAAAAAACTTTTCCCTCAATGCAAGGATGAATTGAAAAAAAAAAAACCAAAACCAAAATCGCTTGTATTGTTGCTGAGATTATTTGGTCCTGAGAATTTGTGATCTTAAACCAACTTTGATACAGGTGTGCATCTGGAATTCACCATGATTACGTGGTCAGTACAAACTCAAGTTGGAAATTTGGTATAAAGTGTTCCTATGTTGGAAGTGTCCCTGGTACTGAGCAGAAGCCAACGTTATTCCTTTTTTGGATAAATCTTTTATTCTTAGACTACAGAGAATTCCCACCAGTGAAATTAGAAGGCAAATGAGCTTATAGTAAAACCAAGACCAAAACCCAAACCTCCCCTAAACACAAGATGTGAGTTGAGGATAATTAACTGTAAAGACTAACCAAGCTCATTTGAGAAAGAACCAAATAGAACTTGAACAAATATATACATAATAATTAAAAATAACTCAATAAATGGATTTATTAATAGGTAAATGCAAGTTGAGTAAAAAATTAGTCAACTGAATCTAAAAAAAATTAATTTTAGTTTCAGAAAAAAATGAAAGAAAATGGAAAGAGGTAACATTTAAAGAGGCAATAGCTGAGAATTTTCAAAGATCAATAAAAAGCATCATTTCACATACTGCTAAAGTCATATGAATACCAAGCAAGATCAGTAAAAAGAAATCCACATATAGACAAAATATAATTAAATTGCAGAGCACAGAAGATAAAGAGAGGATCCTAAGCAAGACCAGAGAGAAGAGAAGAGGCAACTTATCTTCAGAGACATGACAAATTGTCCTGACAATACAAGAGTAGAAGCCAGAAGACAGTAGAATATTATTTTTCATGTACTGAGAGAAATTAACTGTCAGCTTAGGATTCTATTTTTATTAAAAAACCTAAAAAAAAAAAGGAGAAAATAAAGACCTTTCAGGCTTACAAAGACCCAGAGAATTTGTTCTAGCAGGATGATATGCTATAGGCAGAAGAAAATCATTCCCAGATAATAATAATTCTGGAAGGTCTCAGAAACATGAAGTGATGAAGAGCAAGAACAAACTTTTGTAAATTAGAGCATATTTGACTGTATAAAATAATAATAATAATGATGTCTTCAGTAGGAACTAGTGATATAAGTTGGAGAAGCAAAAACAATGTGTTCTAAGATTCTTGTATAGTTTGGGAGAAGGTTAAATATATTGACCGGCCAGACTCAGTGGCTCAGCCTGTAATCCCAGAGCTTTGGGAGGCCAAGGTGAGTGGATCACCTGAGCCCGCAGGTTCGAGACCCGCCTGGGCAACTTGTCAAGACCTCATCTCTACAATAAATCAAAAAAATTCATCGGGCGTGGTAGCACGCGCCTGTAGTTCCAGCTACTTGGAAGGCTGAGGCGGAAGGATCGCTGGAGCCCAGCAGGTCGAGGCTGCCACTGCACTCCAGTCTGGGCGACAGAGTGAGACTCCCACTAAAAAAAAAATTTAAAAAAACTTACATGCATCTAATAACATTATCTCAATATATATTAAGTAAAAAATTGAGAGAGCTCCAACAAGAAATACATATATTTCCAGTGAGATTTTAATGTACTTCCTCAGTGCTTGATAAAATGGGGAAAAAATCAGCTAATATGTAAGCTTTGAAAAATAGCTAATAAATTTGAGCTGACAGGCATATGAAGATCATAGCATCTCAAAACTGCAGAATACGCCTTCTTTTCAAATACACATAAAACATTTATGAAATGTGACCTCAAACTGTCATCAAACTAGTCTCAATTTTCAAAGGATTGGCATCAAACAGACTAGATCTATGACCACAATGCAATTAAACTAGAAACTGTAACAAAAAGATAACTATGAATAATTATAGAAATGTGTTTCACAATTACTCTTGGGTCCAAAAAGAAGTAATGAATTCAGAAAATACTTTTTTTTTTAAGTCAGAGTCTCACTCTGTCACCCAGGCTGGAATGCAGTAGCACTCTCATGGCCACTGCAGCCTTGGCCGGCTGGGCTAGGTGATCCTTCTGCCTCAACCCTCCAAGTAGCTGAAACTACAGGCGTGCACCACCACACCTGGCTAATTTTTTAGTTTATTGTAGGGATGAGGTCTCGCCAAATTGTCCAGGCTGGTCTCAAACTCCTGGGCTCAGGCAATCCTCTCATCTCTGCCTCCCAAAATGTTGGGATTACAGGCGTGAGCCACTGCGCCTGGTCTGGAATATACTTTTAACTAAATGATAAAAATACTACAGGTCAAAACTTGGAGGTTGGGAAAGCAGCTACCACATGCGTAATCTCAAGTCTCTATATTACGAAAAGATGAAAGCCTGAGAATATTTAAATATTGAAATTGGAAAGTTAGAAAAAGATGCAAAATTGACCCAAAGAAAGCAGATGAAAGGAGATGATAGTAGTAAGTCCATGGTATTCAATGGAAGGGATCACTAATGACAGATTTTGCTTTAGTAATGCTGATAAACACCTGATGAGACTGATGTAAGGGAAAAGGAGAGAGGCACAAATCAGCAATAATACGAACAGAAAAAAACAAAGCTGTAGATTTCAGAATGATGTTAATAATATGATGAACAACTTTAGGCTGAAACATTTGAAAGCTTAGATGAATTGAATGAATTTCTAGGCAAGTAAATAGAAGGCCTGAATGCTATAATTTCTAAATAAAATAAACTGGTATCAAATATTTCTCCTTAAAGGAAAGTCCAGGCTTAGATGGATTTACCAGCAAGTTCTAGCAAACTTTCAAGGAAAAAATAATTTCAAGCTTGCATAGATTCTTTCAGTGAATAGAAAATAATTTTATAAAGCTATTGATAATTTTACTATAAAAACCTGCTGAGAGCAGTATAAGAAATGGAAATTACAGACCAACTTACTTAGGAACATGTAGAGATTATAAAATGTGAGCAAATCTCAACCCAGTAATGTATAAAAAAGGCTTTTTTCTTGGAAGGCTGAGGTGGAAGGATCACCTGAGCACAGCAAGTTGAGGCTGCGGTGGCCATGAGTGTGCCACTACACTACAGCCTAGGCGACAGAGTGAGACTCCAACTCAAAAAAAAAAATCATATTAACAAATTAATGGACACATATCAGTAGATGCAGAGAAAAATGTCTTAATGTTTAATATTAAATCATGCAAAAAATATTCACAAAAGGTCTCACTCTGTCGCCCAGGCTTGGAGTGCAGTGGCATGGTTAACTGCAACTCTGACCTCCTGGGCTCAGGTGGTCCTCCCGCCTCAACCTCCCAGGTAACTGGAACTACAGGCACACACCACCACACCTAGCTAATTTTTTTATTTATTGTAGAGATGAGGTCACACCAACTTGCCTAGGCAGATCTTGAACCTGTGGGCTCAGGCAATCCTCTCACCTCAGCCTCCCAAAGTGCTGGGATTATAGGCATGAGCCATCGCACCCGGCCGATATGAATTTTCTTTTCTTTTTTTTTTTTTTGAGTTGGAGTCTCACTCTGTCACCCAGACTAGAGTGCAGTGGCCACTCCCGGCCACCGCAGCCTCGACCTGCTGGGCTCCGGTGATCCTTCCGCCTCAGCCTTCCAAGTAGCTGGAACTACAGGCGCACGCTACCACGCCTGGCTAATTTTGGATTTATTGTAGAGATGAGGTCTTGCCAAGTTGCCCAGGCAGGTCTCAAACCCGCAGGCTCAGGCAATTCACTCACCTCAGCCTCCCAAGGCGCGGGATTACAGGCTGAGCCACTGAGCCCGGCTTGAATTTTCTGATGTTAAACCAATTCTAAGATAAACCCAATTTGGCCATAATGTATAACCTTTTTTATACATTGCTGGGTTGAGATTTGCTCACATTTTATAATCTTGACATGTTCCTAAGTAAGTTGGTCTATAATTTCCATTTCTTATACTGCTCTCAGCAGGTTTTTATAGTAAAGTTATCAATAGTTTCTACCATACCTGCTTAATTTTTTAATTTTTTTGTGGAGACAACGTCTTGCTTTGTTTTCCAGGCTGATCCTGAACTCCTGGCCTCAAACAGTCCTCCCACCTCAGCCTCCCAAGGTGCTGGGATTACAGGCATGAGCCTCCATGCCTGGTCTATAAGAGAGCTTTCTTAACATGGTAAAGAATATTTACAAATCATCTACAACAAGTATCACACTTAATGGTGAAACATTAAAAGCATTCTTAAGATTAGCACCATCATTTTATGACAATATTTTTTGTAGTTATTGGGCTATATTCTTTTTTTCATGAAAAGTTTTTAGTTTATTATTATTATTATTTTATTATTATTATTTTTTGAGTTGGAGTCTCACTCTGTCACCCAGACTGGAGTGCAGTGGCCGCTCCCGGCCACCGCAGCCTCGACCTGCTGGGCTCCGGCGATCCTTCCGCCTCAGCCATCCAAGTAGCTGGAACTACAGGCACGCACTACCATGCCCGGCTTATTTTTTGATGTGTTGTAGAGATGAGGTCTCGCTAAGTTGCCCAGGCGGGTCTCGAACCTGTGGGCTCAGGCAATCCACTCACCTCGGCCTCCCAAAGTGCTGGGATTACAGGAGCCACTGAGCCTGGCTTGGGTTCATTTTTCTTTGCATAATCCAAGGAATCATAAATCATACCAAAGCTAGTTGTCTTGCCACCACCAAAATGAGTTTTGAATCCAAATACAAAGATGACATCTGGTGTCGTTTTGTACATTTTGACTAGTTTTTCTTGAATTTCTGTCTTAGGTATTGTTGCCTTCCCGGAGTGAAGGACATCGATGACCATTTGTTTCCGTTAAGCAGATGGTTGATCATTAATTTTCTGGTCTGAATAGTGACTATGTCATTCATGATGGTTGTCGATCCTCATGTAGTCAGGAAAAGAGCCCCCCACCCCTTTTTTTCACACAGCATTATATCATGAGTGTTTTTCTTTTTCATTTCTTTTTTTTTTAAAACCAGGATTTATTAAGAGGACAGAAAAGCTCCCACAGCCGGAGGGGCCCCAAGGAGGTTGCCCCATGTGCATTTTTCCATGCTCATTGCTAAATTCATTGTGAACACATGTAGATTGTAAATATCTACATGACAGTCAGGGCTGCCCCATTAGTTGAGTACTTAGTGTTCCCATTTTTCTGTTGTAAAAAATGCTGCAGTGAATAGCTCTGTGAATTTATTTTGATCTGCGTCTTTAATGATTTCTTCTGTGTGTGTTTCCAGAAGGTGAATTACTGGACAGAGAAGTATGGGCTCCTTCAAGCTCGGGATACATATTACATACTTCAAACCAGCCCTTTCAAATGCAGCATCCCCTTGTCTTTGGAGGGTGGATTGCGCCTCACTGCTTAACTAGCTCAGAGCATGCTCAACTCTTGATTGCTTTAAAGAAAAGAAAGCACACCAGGAACATGGGGTTTAGTGGTGTCTCCTGTGGGCCTTAAAAAATGAACAAAGTACCCTTTTATTTCTTTCTCTTTGTGTACATAGCTGGGAGGGGGTGAGGCTGTGAAATTAGGCTATCTGCAGAGGCCTTTAACAGCCAGTGTGGTGGTGCTTGGAGACTTGTGGGAAGTAGGGGAGGAGCCTGGTTGGGGAGGCCATCTGCAGGGTGGCACAGGAGACCTCTGGGCCTAACTCAGGCTTCTGGGCTTTAGACCCTGCCAGACTGGGCCAGGGGAAGAGGAGCCCTGCCCTCTCCCGCCCTATCTCTGTTCTCTGGAATTCTCTTCATTTGTCTTAAAATTAGTGAAGAAGCCGGGCACGGTGGCTTATGCTTGTAATTCCAGCACTTTGGGAGGCCGAGGTGGGAGGATTGCTTGAGCCCAGGAGTTCGAGACCAGCCTGGCAACATAGGTAGACCTTATTTCTACAAAAAATTAAAAAAATTAGCTGGGCATGGTGGTGCGCAACTGTAGTCCTAGCTACTCGGGAGGCAGAGGCAGAAAGATTGCCTAGGAGGTTGAGGCTGTGGTGAGCCGTGATGGTGCCAATGCACTCCAGCCTGGGTGACAAGAGTGAGGCTCTGACTCAATAATAATAAGCCGGGCTCGGTGGCTCAGCCTGTAATCCCGCGCCTTTGGGAGGTTGAGGTGAGTGGATTGCCTGAACCCGCGGGTTCGAGACCCGCCTGTGCAGGCGAGACCTCATCTCTACAATTAAAAAAAAAAAAAAATTAGCCGGGCATGGTAGCGCACGCCTGTAATTCCGACTACTCGGAAGGTTGAGGCGGAAGGACTACCAGAGCACAGCAGGTCGAGGCTGCGGTGGCCGGGAGCGGCCACTGCACTCCAGTCTGGGCGACAGAGTGAGACTCCAACTCAAAAAAAAAAAAAAAATGATAATAAACAATTAGTGGATAAATGAATGAGAGAGGATGCATGAGAGAGGAGCAACTTTCTCTGAAATTTTAACTTTTAACTGGACTTAGTTTGAGTTCTCAACTTTTATGGCTACTTGGGTGCAGAAATTCCCAAACAGGTTTTATCGGAAGCTAAGGTACAGGATACAGTTCTGAGACCTTTCTTCCTCTGTCTTCCTATTTCTAAGTGCTTGTCGATTTATAAAACTTTCAGCATAGCAATATTTAATTTTGCCTTTTATCTCTCAGCAAAGCTGAAAGAGAAGGAAATGAACATGTAAGTTAAATGCTATACAGCTGATGACTGAGAGTTCGTTTTGTGGTTTCTCAGGGTTAATTCATAATGAATGATGAATGGACTGGGATATTAGAGAGGAGTCATCCATAATCCTTATGAAGAGAATGTTGAATATGAAAGTCAGAAAGGCTTTGGGAGAACACCTCATTCACCACCACCCCTTTTTTTGTTCCATAGATGAGGCAGTTGAAGAACAGGGCTGTAACGAGATTGTCCCAGACACCGTGTAAATTAGAGACAGGATTGGGCTGCGATTCTGGGTTTTTCATTTACAGTCAGATGTTTTTCCATTGTCATTTGCTGCATCACTACCTCCCATGCACTAGTCATTCTTCTTCCAACAATGAGGCGAATTT
This sequence comes from Carlito syrichta, assembly GCF_000164805.1. Taxonomy (NCBI): domain Eukaryota; kingdom Metazoa; phylum Chordata; class Mammalia; order Primates; family Tarsiidae; genus Carlito; species Carlito syrichta. Next base: position 190,058 of record NW_007251295.1, read on the forward strand.
GTGCATTATGTTTTGATTTCTGGCTACAGCCTTCCCATTCCAACATTCTCCAAATGTTGTTAGCAATTTGGAAAGCACGTGCACCCCTCAGATGGTTTTTACCAAACTATGGTAAAACTTGGCCTTGGTATTTCTGAACTTGGCCCAAGTAGCTCATTCAAATTTCTTTTCAAAGCAACCACCTACCATCATATGCCCAAAGGACTGAGCCTTCATTCTGTTCACCTCTAATCTGGACCCTCCAGAGCCTCCTGAAGAAGTAATGTTTCACTTAGTGACTCCTTTTGTATCTTCTCCTTAGTCCATATTGGAGTTAGGTTGAATGATGGAGGTGGGAAGAGTTAGTGTCTGTTGGTCATGAATAATCCAACTCTAGACGCTTTCTATAAGGAAGCAGAATGTCAGGGAGGAAGCACTGCTGGATATAACGTGTGGCACGGGACAGAAGAACAGTGGGTTTGGAGTCAGAAGATGTGCAATCTGTTTGCAATCTGTTGTTCCCATTAGTCTCTTTGAACTCATGTTTAATAATATAGGAATTACAGGGCTTTTGGAAGGGTCATTTTTAAAAGACAAGATATAAATGAAAATATAGTACGTCCCTTACATTCGAACCTTCAAGTTGTGAACTTTCAAAGATGCAAGTTTGCATTTTTCAAGAGGGGAGGTAGAATTGAATCCAGAAAGAAACCAGAACCTATGCCATCAGCATCAGGCATGAGTGAAATTGCAGCATGCCCTCTGTCTCCTATGGCTGACGATCCTTCAGCTCTACCATCTCCCACTTCCTCTCCCTTCTCCAGTCAACAACTCTTGCCTGTTCACTTGATGCCAGCCCCTATATGCCAGCTGTTGTACTGTAATACTATACTTTTCAAAGTACCATACTTTAAGATGAAAAAGGCTTTATTTTTGTGTTTGTGGTTTTTTTTTGTGCGAAAAGTATTCTCAACCGGTTACAGTACAGTACTATATAGCCGATGGTGTTAGCTGGGTACTTTGGCTAACTTTGTTGGACTTGCGAACAAATGGGACTTACGAATGTGCTCTTGAAATGGAACTCATTCATATGTAGGGAACTTACTGCATTCCATAAACTGTAAAGCTATTTACAAATAGTATATTATTAAGAAAGAGTGGAGAGGAATGGGACTTGGGAGTGTTGGTTTTTATGGAAGAGAAGTGCCAGAGGAGAGGGATTCTGGTGTAATAGTCACAGTTGAGAGGAGAAGGAGGAACTGGGAGTCAGGGTGTAGCAGACAAATCCCTCTACTTTAAAAAAAAAAAATGGCCCCCTCCCCCACAAAGTTATTTAAACATTTTTTTCCCATTATTTTCCCTTTAACATGGTATTCGAATTCTGATTTCACAAGTGAACTGTGATAGTTTGTCTTTAAAGCCATTCAGCTGGCTTGAACAGATCTGTAGTGTTTCAAAAGACTCAGGTTAAAGTAATAATATAGATTTGCCTCATATTTAAAAAGAGCTAAAAGGTTGGGCATGGTGACTCACACCTGTAATCCCAGCACTTTGGGAGACCAAGGCAGGATGATCACTTGAGCCCAGGAGTTCGAGACCTTGTCTCCACAAAAACAAACAAACAAACAAACAAAAATTACCCAAGTATGGTGTGCAAGCCTGTAGTTCCAGCTACTTGGGAGGCTAAGGTGGAAGGTTCGTCATAGCCGAAGGTTGAGGCTGTGGTGAGCCACATGCCACTGCCCTCCAGCCTGAGTGACAGAGTGTGACTCAATAAACAAACAAGTATAAACAGTTAAGGGAATTCTAAAGCTGAAGGAAAGCTTTAGGTTTTGCTCTGCTTAAATACACCCTTAAGTGGTATGGGGGACTCCTTATCAACTAGGACAAAGTATTGAATGTAGCATATCCCTAGGGAAAGCCCAATAAATATAGTCAAGTTTTTGAATTCAGACAGAACCAGTTAAAAACTTGCCCAAGATCCCCTGTGAGTCAGTTGTTAGAATGGAAACCAGAAGAGAGAATTCATGATGTGGGTTCTCTGTACACTTTGCCATGCTGACATATTTCATCAATCAGGACTCTGGTTGCCAGTGATGGAAAACCCAACTCAATGTGTCTTAACCAAAACTAAACTAAACAAAACAACAACAACAACAAAATAATGCACAGGGATAGATATAGCTTCAGGTGTAACTTAAAGGCTATTAGCAGAACTGGGCTTCTCTCTATTTCTCTGGGTTGGATCCAGTTTCACACATTTTTCCCTGTATCAACCATGTGGCAGGTAAGAGCTATAGGCTTTGAGGCTTACATCCTCACAACTTCAGGTAAGGCAGAAAAGGAAGCTTCTTTACCCCAAGAGTTCAGACAGAGATCTGTGCCCGACCTTCAGGGACCTGAAATGGGCCATGTGCAGGTTCTATACTATGGCTTGATGGATGCAATTCTCTGATTAGTCAGGCCTCAGTCACACGCCCACCTGAATCAGAAGATGGAGCTAACAGAACCTAAGTCTTGGAGAGAGAGTGGGAGAAGGAGTTTCCCAGAGGAAAATTGGGTTGTTGTTTCCAGAGAAAGAGGGGGAAATCAGCAGATGCTCACCATTTTAGAGTTTTTAAAAGGGTGCTTTAATTAAATTAGGTGAGTATGGATGTGAAGAGTTTTCTTTGTGTCTGTGTGTGTGTAGAGTTTTAAAAGTATTGACATGATTAGTAGAGTACTGTCATCCAGCACTTTGGGAGGCTGAGAAGAGAGGATTGCCTGAGCTTGAGGGTTTGAGAGCAGCCTGGGCAACTTGGTGAGACCTCGTCTCTACAGTTAAGTCACAAAATTAGCTGGGTGGGGTGGCACACACCTGTAGTTCCAGCTACTTTGAAGGCTGAGGTGGAAGGATCACCTAAGCCCAGCAGGTCGAGGCTGCAGTGGCCGTGAGCATACCACTGTAAACCAGCCTGGGTGACAGAGTAAGACTCTGACTCAAAAAAAAAAAAAAAAAAAAAGTGTAGTGCATCAGTGGGGTAGAATGTTATGTAGCTATTAAAACTGGGCTGGGCGCGGTGGCTCAGACCTGTAATCCCAGCACTTTGGGAGGCTGAGGTGAGAGGATTGCCTGAGCCCAGGTGTTCGAGACCAGCCTGGGTAGCTTGGTGAGACTTCGTCTCTAAATAAATCACAAAAACTATCCAGGAATGGTGGTGTACATCTGTAGTTCCAGCTACTTGGAAGGCTGAGGCAGAAGGATCACCTAAGCCCAGCA
>NW_007251295.1:193316-195798 GCF_000164805.1 Carlito syrichta
AAGCCACTCTTGAATTTATTTATTTATTTTTTGAGTTCGGGTCTCACTCTGTGGCCCAGACTGGAGTGTGGCAGCGTGACCACAGTTCATTGCAGTCTCAATCTCCTGGGCTCAGGCAATGCTTCTGCCTCAGCCTCCTGAGTAACTGGAACCACAGGCACCCGCCACCATATCTGACTAATTTTAAAATTTTTTTTGTAGAGATGATGCCTCACTTTGTTGCCCAGTTCGGTCCCAAACACCTGGCCTCAAGCTATCCTCTTTCATCGGCCCCCCAAAGTGCTGGAATTATTGGCGTTACCACTGTACCCAGCCTCATCCTTTAATTTCTAAAATTTCTTTGTTGGTACTGTCTGACTGCTACACTTTTCTGACTTGTAGTTTGACATTGGCAATTTTGGTCATGTGACCACAAATAAAAAATGACAAAAATAAATAGATGTAGCATGATTATAAAAGTTCCCTATTGCTTATAAAATGAGCTTAGGAGCATTTTAACTTTAAATTTTTTTTTTTTTTTTAGTTGGAATCTCACTCTGTCACCCAGGCTAGAGTGCAGTGGCACACTGCTCACGGCCACCGCAATCTCGATGTGCTGGGCTCAGGCAGTCCTTCCACCTCAGCCATCTAAGTAGCTGGAACTACAGACACGCGCCACCACGTCCAACTAATTTTTTGATTTATTGTAGAGATGCAGTCTTGCCAAGTTGCCCAGGCTGGTCTTGAACCCTAGTCTCAGTCATCCTCTCACTTGGGCCTCCCAAAATGCTGGGATTATAGGCATGAGCCACCACGCCTGGCCAACTTTTAAAATTTTTTAGTGTATCTGATACATGAACTTGCATGGCTCTTTTTATTTATTATTACTGCATTAGAATTTTGGTGTCATTGAGTAGAATTTACTACGATTTCTTTTTCAACTTATATTTATATTCTGTAGAGTTATATTTATTGATTTGGCTAGAGTATCACAACATATTAGTGGCTATGAAGTAAAAGAAGTAGACTATAAAATAACAGTATCTAGTTTGTATTAAAAAATAGATTACAGTGCTCATGGTAGTTGTCTCTGTCTTAGCTTCTGAAAATGGAGACAGATTTTAAAACTAGTTTTAATAATAGTCAGTTGCTTCCTTACATGTTGCTCCTTAGTCACTGTAAGTTATTAATTTTGTGAATCATTGTAAAAATTAGGAATCTACAAATATGTGTTCCATAAAGAACATAAATCTACATATTCTATTTATAACATGTAAATTTTTAGAGTTCTACATGTAACATGTTATATGACATAGACCTCTTAGGAGGAAGAGGAACTCAAAAATGCAATTAATTTAAAAACATCTTTGCCTGAATATTGTTCAAACACCTTCAAATTGGATACCAGGTACAATGGAAGTACATCTTTAATGTAATTTAAATTGTTTACAAAATGAATGCAAGTAGTATACTTTAGTAGGTTTTTTTTTTTTTTTTTTTTTTGAGTTGGAGTCTCACTCTGTCGCCCAGACTGGAGTGCAGTGGCCGCTCCCGGCCACCACAGCCTCAACCTGCTGGGCTCCGGCGATCCTTCCGCTTCAGCCTTCCAAGTAGCCGGAATTACAGGCATGCACTACCACGCCCAGCTGATTTTTTGATTTGTTGTAAAGATGAGGTCTCACTGCCCAGGCGGGTCTCGAACCCGCGGGCTCAGCCAATCCACTCACCTCAGCCTCCCAAAGGCGCGGGATTGCAGGCTGAGCCACCGAGCCCGGCTAGTAGGTGTTTTTACCCATTGTGTTCACACACATGGGCCATGAAATACTCAAAAAGAACCACCTTTGGGCCTGCTGAGACCTGGCTTCCCACCAGCTCATCCAAGAGCTAGTAGTGCTGTCTTGCTGGGCCTCAATTTCCCTCTGGCTAACCATGAGAGGTTGACTTAGCTGATGTCTAACGTTGCTTTTCCTAGGTCGCAGCTCATCTGAATCTGGTTGGTGCTAAGATGGGTTTACTGCACAGTCCTCTCTTCCCCGCCCTGGGCCTCCCGACTCCATTCGTCATCTTCACCTCCATGGTCTCTGTGTTTTGAAATCATTTCCTCTGATTCTGAATGCTTCCATCAGTCTTCTATCAGTCCTTCCATCAGTCCTGACATCAGTCTCCCATCGGTTCTTCTATCAGTTCTTTTCCATCAGTCCTTCCATCAGTTCTTCTAGTCTTCTATCTGTCCTTACATCAATCTTCCGTCAGTCTTTCCAGTCCTTCCCTCAGTCCTGCCATCAGTCTTCCATCAGTTCTTTCCTCAGTCTTCCCCCAGTCATTCCATCAGTGCTCATGTCAGTCTCCCATCAGTTCTTCTATCAGTCTCGCACTTATGCTTGAATCCCACCTGCAGAGATTCTGATGTAATTGGCTTGGGTGAGGCTTGAAAGTCAGGGTTCTTTTTTTTTTTTTTGAGTTGGAGTCTCACTCTGTCCCCCAGACTGGAGTGCAATGGCCG
>NW_007251295.1:195986-201666 GCF_000164805.1 Carlito syrichta
CCAAAGGCGTGAGATTATAGGCTGAGCCACCGAGCCCGGCTGAAAGTCAGAGTTCTTAAACTTCCCAGGTGATTGTAATGTGTAGTCGGCTGAGACTCCATGATGTAAAACTTTACCATAATTCCTGATACATAGTAGGTACTTAGTAATTGGAAGACAGCATTATGGGAGTTTAGTGCATGAAATAATTTTAGGTAAACTGGAGGGGAGAGATTCTTGGGGAAATTTCATGAAGGCAGTGGCATATCACCAAGCCCTTAAAGAAAAGGGTGGTAACTACAGAGTGAGCAGAAAGATCTGGAAGCTGGAAAGCCTGGGCCACAGATGCTCAAGTTTCTCAGTATAACACACATGTCCATGGGTTTGGCCTTCTTCCTCAAAGAGTTAAAGCTCCCGACCCTGATTGAATGTGCCTGAGGATGTTATGTGTATTATCTATTGCTATATAACAAATCACCTTAATCTTGTATCTTAAAATAATAATATTAATTATCTTTTACTGTTTCTGTGGGTCAGAAATACAGAAGGGGCACAGAAGGGATGGTATATTTCTGCTCATCAGTATCTGGGGCCTCACCTGAAAGAACTAGGGTCATAATCATTTGTGAGTTCATTCATTCTCATGTTGTCTTAGTCCATTTGGGTTGCTATAGCATAATACCGTCACGTGGGTAGCTTACAAATAACAAAAATTCATTTCTCACAGTTCTAGGAGCTGGGAATTCCAAGATGAAGGCATTATTAGATTAGGTGTCTGGTGAGGGCATTTGCTAGGCTGGTGACTGCCAATTTCTTGCTGTGTCCTCATATGACAGAAGGGGAGCTAGCTCTCTGGGGTCTCTTTTATAAGAGCACTAATCCTGAGCCTAAGGGTGGAGCCCAAAGGCCTGCATCCTAATACCATCACATTGGGTATTAGATTTCAACGTATGAGCTGGCAGTGGTGTCTCCTGCCTGCAATCCCAGCATTTTGCGAGGCTAAAGTGGGATCACGTAAGTCCAGGAGGTTGAGACTGCAGTGAGTCGTGATCATGCCACCGCCCTCCAGCCTGCTGGGTGACAGTGAGACTCTGATTCAAAAAAAAAAAAAATTGTAGACATCTTCAAAATTATATACATGTGTATTTATACATAGGAAAAGAACGAGAATGATACATACCAAGCAACGTGATCATTTCAGGAGAGGGACGTGAAATGAGGGAAGAGGGGACTTCCACTTTTAAAAAATAATGAATTTCAGTATTGTTTGAGTTTTTAAAAAGTTAATGTATGTAACTGCATTACTTATAGAGCTAAAATGCTTTTTTTGGAGGCGGGGTCTCACTGTCACCCAGACTGGAGTACATACAGTGACGCAATCACGGCTACTACAGCCTTGAGCTTCTGCTCCAGCCATCCTCCTGTCCCAGCCTCCTGAGTAGCTGGGACTATAGGCATGTGCCACCACGCCCTGCTAACACTATAAATACTTTTTATTTTTATTTTATTATTATTACTTTTGAGCCACTCAGGCTGGAGTGCAGTGGCATGCTCATGGCCACCCCAGTGTCAACCCACTGGGCTCCGGCGATCCTTCTGCCTCAGCCTTTCAAGTAGCTGGAATCACAGGAGCACGCCACCATGCCTGGCTAATTTTTTCATTTATTGTAGAGATGAGTTCTCACCGAGTTGCCCAGGCTGGTCTCAAACCCTTGGACGCTGGCAGTCCTCTCACTTCGACCTTCGAAAGTTCTGGGATTACAGTCTTGAGCTACCGCACCCAGCCTACACATACTTTTTAAAAGAAGAGATCTTTGTAGTATGTAGTATTGGCTGGGGAGAGGGCAGAGGTGGAGTTACTTCCATAATTAGCTATTTTCTGCTCTATTTTGCAACTGGTTCTATACAGTGGTGAGACTCTCTCAGCTTAGGGAGTAGAACAAGCAACCAGACTTAGCCAAGTGGGAAAGAGGGAAGAGGAAGAAAGGGGGAGTCCAGTTAGAGGAGAGGTAGGGTAGGTTGTAGTGGAGTAAGATCCCCATCTGGGTGGGTTCTGTATGGGCTCTGGGAGCCAGGGAGACGTTCTGACAGAAGCTTCAGGAGCTTTCGCCAATTGTTCCATTAAGAATAGGTAACACTGTGATTATTTTTTAATTTTCAAAATGTTTTTGAGTTAAGGTCTCACTCTGCCACCCAGGTGGGAGTGCAGTGGCACTATCATGGCTCACTGCAACCTCAGTCTCCTGGGCTCAGGTGATCCTTCTGCCTCAGCCTCCTGAGTAGCTGGGACTACAGGCACACCCACTATTTTTTAAAAATTTTATATAGAGATGAGGTCTTGCTATGCTGCCCAGACTGATCTCAAACTCCTGGGCTCAAGCAGTCCTCCTGCCTCAGCCTCCCAAAGTGCCAGGATTATAGGTGTGAGCCACTACGCCTGGCTGATCATTTATTTTTTTTTCATGAAGCAGCTTCCTTCATCCTGGGGTACTTTTACAAAACCCTAGATTGCTTTCATAGGACAGATGACAAATTGTTTCCCACCTGTGAATTTTACTTCATGCCAGTCTTGCTTGGTTTTGCCTGGCTTTTTTCTGTGAACAGAAAGGAGGTTGGAATTCTGGAAAGTTGCTTTAGCCAAATCCTGTGAACAAAGGAGGCCTTGTTCAGGATTATGCCCATCAGCTTTTGGAGGAGTTTAATTCATCAACTTGGATCTCTGCTTTTCAAGTTCTCACTCTAACTAGCATTGTGTTTCTCTGTGTCTGTGGAGGGGCAAGTGGAGGTTCACCCCACTGAGGCCTGTGCCCGGCTCTAGTGACACAATGAATTCAGCCTGGACAGAGTCAGGCCTTAGTGGTCCTAGATGGACACTCCGTAGTGAACCCAAAAGAGGGAGGCAGGTGTGGTTGCTGTGTTTGGCTTATCCGCGGCCACATGGATGCTGCACTGACTCGAAATTCAGGAATTGGGAACGTCTGTCATCACCCCAGCTGCATGTGAAATTTCCGGAAGAAATGACCAATGTTGACTGGTGCAGGGCAAGGCCTGGAGCACATAAACCAGTGCTGTAACTCGCTCCCTGATGGTAGATTATTTTCCCTGGAGACAGCAGGAACTTTGAACCCTGAAAGGTACAGTTTGAAAATGTCACTGTTTTGGTATGCTAGATGACATTCTAGCTGCTGGGGAGATTGGTGGGAAATTTCTCAGGGCCTGGGGCATCCTGGCTTTGTATGCAGAGACATGGTATGCCCCATGCCTCGTCCCACAATGCTGGGCAACCCATGGCATTATGCTACCAGCAGGAGCGTGTGGCGGCCGTTTTCCTCATTTTTCTCTCATTCTGTTTCCCTCGACAGGGCAATTTGGTTTTGATGCTGTGCCAGAAATCTTCTGACAATGAGTTACTGGAACTCGGAGAGAAGGAACTATGTGCAGTTCCACAGGCATTTTCTGGCGGACAACAGCGTGTTTCACGGTGAGCTGTCTCTTGTGTTGGTGTGGTTGGACCTTTTGTTTTGTGTTTGACAGCATTTTTATTCTTACACTCCAGATGCAAATATGATTGTTGGACTGAACCAAGAGCTCGAGTTAGCTTTTTATTTTTTATTTTAAAGATGTGGGGTACAGTTTAGGGTCAGGTATACAAATGTTCATTATGCAGGTACCCTTGTTGACGAGGTGTTTCCCCCCCCTCCCGGCAGTTTCCCACTACTGCCAGTCCCATCCCCGCCCTCCCCTGGCAATTTCTCACTACTGCCCATCCCTTTCTTATAGTATTATGATAGTTGTTCAAGGTCTGCTTATGAGTAAGAACATGTGATTCAAGTTAACTTGTTGATGGGTAACAACCCAAAAAACCCCATGGTACTCATCACCCCAGCTGTAAGCGTTTGGGCCTCACCTCAATGACTATCGTGATGTTATCCCTTTCTACTTTCTAGGGGAGTTGATATCAGTGTCTTCTCTCTTCTACTATACTGTCAACTCCAGTAATATATTGTTTTTTGATGTTTGTGATAATTTTGGGGTAGGCCCATAGGAAGTGTTCAGTGAGTATTTGTGGATCACCCATCAGTGCTTATTATATGGTGTGTACCTTTCAGATTCAGATGTTAGAAGGTGCTTGTGGCCACCTATTTTAGACACTTATTGGAAAAAGTTCACTGTCCTTGTTTTGTTGTGAGTCTGGGTCTCACTCTGACACATAGGCTGGAATGTAGTTGGCATGATCACCGCTTACCACAGCCTCGACCTCCTAGGCTCAGGCGATCTTCCCAGCTCAGCTTCGGAGTAGCTGAGACTACAGGTGTGCTCCACCACACCTGGCTAATTTTTTGATTTTCTTGTAGAGACGAGGTCTCACTGTTGCCTTCACTGGTCTCGAAATGCTAGACTGAAGCAGTCTTCCCACCTTGACTTCCCAAAGTGCTAGGATTACAGATGTAAGCCACCGTGTCCAGCCTTGTCCACTCACTTTTATTGCTGTCCTCTGGGGCTTATGACTTCTCTGTGTATTAGACCTCATATAAAAACAGAAGAGAGGAGTTCACAGCACTTAACCAGCACTACCAGAGAGGATTACTGCAGCTGTGAATCAGAGAGTAATCAATATTTATCATTTTCATGGCAAATAAGACAGATTGCCTTTACTCTGCTGGCGTCTGTGTGTGGTGTACAGTCAGGGATAAGCTCTGTCAATCCTGCTATCAGTATACCCTTGAGTGAAATTGACTTAGAAGTCAAAGATTTATGTGGCGCCAGGAGTTTTTGGAGTAATCTCCATCAGAGATCTGTGGAATTGGAGAGGGAAGAGAGAGATTTCTTGGGAAGTGGAGGGCAGTTTAACACTCCCGTAATCTAAGCAGCTTTCACATTTCTGAGGTTGGTTGGTTCTCAGGTCTTCCTCAATTTGGTGACAGACTTAATGTTTATTATTACTTTAAGTTAAGTTTAAGATAAACTCCACCTTGTTTACGTTGTTGAGCACTTTAGTGTTTAAAGTGTTTTGCAACATTCATTATACCACCTCACTGTAAGACCTTACGAGGTAGAGTAGGACTTTGTTTTATAGATGAAGAAAGAGAAACAGATGGCTGCGTGTGGTGGCTCACCCCTGTAGTTCCAGCACTTTGTGGGACTGAAGTAAGAGGGTGACTTGAGGCCAGGAATTTGAGACCAGCCTGGGCAACATAGTAATACCTCATCTCTGCAAAAAAATAAAAAAAATAAAAAATAAATAACTAGGTGTGGTGGTGCACACCTGTATTCCCAGTTACTTGGGAGGCTGAGGCAGGAGGATCACCTGAGCTCAGGAGATTGAGGCTACAGTGAGCTGTGATCATGCCACTGTACTCTAGTCTGGGTGACAGAGTGAGACCCTGACTCAAAAAAAAAAAAAAAAAGAGAAACAGAGGAAATAACTGTCCAAGTTGATGTAGCTGGTTATATATTAGCAAGGTTAGAATGAGCATTCCTGCCACCCCCTTTCCAGCTGGCCCTCTTGACATTGCAGTGGTGAAGTGCCCCTAGCAGAGGAGATGTGGGAACCACGACTTAACACTGTGACACTGAGGTTCTATGCTTCTGTCTGAACCTCATCCGAGGGTCCTGTCTATTTACATCATCTCCCACACGGTGTTTGCCTTCTGGTATTTTGTGTTACAACTTTTTTTTTTTTTTTTTTGAGTTGGAGTCT
>NW_007251295.1:201933-209369 GCF_000164805.1 Carlito syrichta
GTCTCGCCAAGTTGCCCAGGTGGGTCTCGAACCTGCAGACTCAGGCAATCCACTCACCTCAGTCTCCCAAAGCGCAGGATTACAGACTGAGCCACCGAGCCTGGCTTACTGCTTTATTTGTATTAAAAAAGAATAAATATGATAATTGAAGAATCATAGGCATTAGGAGAACTAGCTTTATTTTTTAATTTGTGCCACTTTTTAAAAAGTTTAGATTTAAGTGCCTTAAACTCATTATTATTTTCATTATTTCAGAAAGGCTTTATCACAAAATTTCAGACTATATTAATTCAAAAGCAGGCCAGGTGTGGTGGCTCATGCCTGTAATCTCAGCACTTTGGGAGGCTGAGGCAGGAGGTTCACTTGAGCCCAGGAGTTCGAGACCAGCCTGGACAACATAGCAAGACCTTGTCCCTACCAAAAAATCAAAGTTAGTTGGATATGGTGGCACATACCTGTAGTCTCAGCCACTCGGGAGGCTGAGGCAGGATTGTTTGAGCTCGGGAGGTTGAGGCTGCCGTGAGTTGTGACTGTACGGCTGCATTCCAGCCTGGGAGACAGAGTAAGACCTCAACTCAAAATTAAAAAAAAAAAAAGTTTCCTATGTATTTTATGACTATATTACCAATTACTGTACCACAGATACTTATGCTAATGGCTTGAGGAACATGGTTAACTTGAATCCTTCCAACAACTTTGCATAGCTATGATCTCATTTTATGAATGGGGAGAGGGAAGGCTTGGAGAGAGTGAAATGGTGGCCTGAAATTCAAACCTTGATCTGCCTAACTCCAAAACCGCATCATTCTTCTCCATTTTAGAAATTTAGCATTATGAGAGACTTAAGTTCTATTCAACAGTACGAAGAGGACCCCAACCAACATAGTTCTTTTGGAGGGTGGACTCCTTGTAGTGCAGGCTTCCCCCGCTAGGTAAGTGTTTTAGGAACCCATCGGCATCAGTGTACCTGCTAGCATTGTTGTGAGAGACTGTTCGGCTTCGGTGGATTTTTTTTTTTTTTTGAGATTCTTTCGGTGTGTTTGCTCATTTCATGATGGGTGATTTATGAGTTCCTGCCCACACTGCGCTGAGTGTTCAGTAGTTTTTGACCCAAAATGACATGACCCTCGTGCCCCACCCTCCCTATTCACGTGATCTCACCCTAGTGACTTTTTTGTGTTTCCTGGATGAAAAAGTCCTCAAAGGGAGACATTTTGCCAATATGGAAGAGGTGAAACAAAAAACAGCAGAAGCACCAAAAACCTTCAAAATTGACACCTGTTTTGAGCAGTGAAAAAAGCATCTTGGTAGGCGTATTGCATCAAATGGAGAGTACTTTAAAGGTGACTGAAGTTTAAACATGTAAGGATAAATACGCAATTCTTTATAAATAAATTCCATTTTTGTGGGGGTTCCCCTCTGGTATTTGCTGTGTTACTGACTAGCAGTGTATGATCTTGGGAAAGTTATATAATCCTTCAGGAATTCAGTTCTCTCCTCTGGGAAGTGAGCATGCTGGTCTCGATGACTTTTGAGGTTGTTTCTAGTTCTTATCTCTGAGATTCCTTTGAAGTATTTCCAAGAATTGCAGTTACCACATTTTGTGAGCTGTTTCACTAACACAAGATACACTAGGGGGCAGTGTAATACTTAAAATATGAATTGGTTACATTTTTTGCATTCGAGAATTTTTTTGGAAGGGATTTACAGATATTAACTCCTCCCAAGATTAGAAGGATCAAAGCCATTTAGAATTATGAAATTATGATTCTTTTCATTTATAATACAGCAATAGCTTTATGTATTTCTGAGAATATAAAAGATCATTTTGGGTTTCCATGTCTAAAGGATATGTGATATAGCTCAGGAAAGAAAGTTGTCTTCTTCTCTTCGCCTACTGCTGAAGAAAATACATGTCTGTTAACACAGGCACTTATTTAACTATGGAAGAGTTGTAAGGAGTCTTGGGATATTTTAAGCCAAGGGAGCTCCAGTGATCATATCTTTATAGAGGGTTTCAGAACATTTCTGAGAAAAGAGAGGCATAGGACATGATGAGTCAGAAATGTCAGATTTCTCTTGGGCCTGGAGCACTTTCTGATCAAGCTTTTGCCTACTCCTTGGCTTCTTCTTGTTTGTGTTGATAGCCTTCCTTACATAACCAAATCAACCGACACAAAAAGAAACAGAATCTTTTCCATTCTGAACAGAAAAGAACCATTTCCCCTGTAAGATGACAGACTTTTGGGAATAGGCAGACTTGGATGTGCAAATTGTGCCAGCCAGTTCTCTTTTTACAGACAGACTTAAGCAGTGTTCTCAGGAGAAAAAAGCTACATTAAAATAGGAAATCTGTGGGCTAAAATGGTCAACAGAAGTAAAAATAAAAATGTAACATTTGTGTAGTTTCACAGTTCATAAAGCACATTTATAGCTTCATTTCTGATTATAGAGGCAGTATATTCTCATTGGAAACAATTTAGAATATTACCCACAATCCCACAACTCAAAAATAGACTATTAAACTCATGGTTAATGGGCTGGGCATATCTGGTCTTTTATTTACTATTGCATCTTTATAATACTTCTAAGGTAGGGATGGAATATCTGGGAAAGCTGGGGAATGGTGTCTGCTGGTTAACAGGAATGAACTGGTTGAGTTGACCGGTCTTCTGTTCAGTGATAAGAGAAACTTCTTAGGAATGACGGATTTTTATAATTCCCACGTGTCTGTCTTTTGCCCAGATTTCTAGGAAAAATCTGAAGAGATTTGTACCTCTCAAAGAAGCTAATCTCTGGAGTTTTCTCCCACTTGACTTTTATTCTCTTGATATGTTTGTAATAGGACAAACGAAACAAAACTCAGGCAAAGAGTATTTTGTATAGTGTGAACCTTGACTAAATGGCTTATATTTTGTGAATTATACTTATTTGAAACTTGCCTATAACTTCAGCTGTTTCTCTTGGCTTCAGTGAATTCAGTATTTTTTTCTCTGACCTGGGACAGTCTTGATTCAGAAACCAATAATTAGTGTATTTGCAATTAACACGTATAATTTCATATGCACATAAACTTTTCCAAACATTGGAACTCCTTAATGGATATGCTTGGAGGCGACCTACTGTTTATTTTCACACACTGCTAGTTATAATTGTGCTATTGGAGAAAAATATTAATTGCTTTCCTGTAAGTTATTATGGTATCATCTCAATTCTTACATACAAATTTATTTCTGTTGCTATCATTTGTTAAGTGAGTATTTCTGAATAACCAGCACATATCTAGACTAGAAAACATTTTGAACCTAATTACTGTGTCTCTTACTATCTAGGGATAAAATTAAGGGAAGATCTCATATTAAATATTTATGTGTATGTCTTTTCAGAAAGTTGCCCCTTATGCACTTTTATTTTGTCTCACAGCTACTTCTAATGAAACTAATTAACTTAGTTAATTAATGAAATGAATTACTTTTTATCCAGCCTCCCCTTCCTGGCCAGAGGCCCAGTGGGTGATGTAAGGGTAGAAACTTGACCGCTGGTTTCTAATGGAAAGTAGGCTGAAATGGGATCCTGACTAGTTCTAATCCCAGTTTTACTACTAACTTGTGTGTGGCCTTATGTCACTTTTGGGACCCTCAGTTTACCTGTCTTGCTGTGTGCAGTGGCTTATGCCTGTAATCCCAGTGCTTTGGGAGGCCAAGGTGGAAGTATTACTTGAGGCCAGGAGTTTGAGACTAGCCTGGACAACATAGTGAGACATCACTAGTTCTAAAAAAAAATTAAAAAAATTAGCTGGGTGTAGTGGTGCATGCCTGTAGTCCCAGCTACTTGGGAGGATAAGGTGAGAGGATGACTTGAGCCCAGGAGTCTGAGGACGCAGTGAGCTACATGATTTTGCCACTGTACTGCAGCCTGGGCAACAGAGTGAGACTCTATTATTTATTTATTTGAAAAAATAAAGTAAAATAAAATAAAATGAGGGTTATGTCAGATTCCACAATTCTCTGTTAGCGGTGAGGCTTGAGGTCTCTGGGTAGTCCTCAAACATCAGGATGGGTATATGGTGTATGGGAATGTTTGACAGGCCAAGAATCTAGGCATGAATGGCCGGGGTGATGGCAATGAAGAGAGGTAAGGTTCATTTTGGGCTGAAACTTTGTCGTTGGTGTTGCACGGACAGAAAGCTACATTTCTCTTTAGGGAGAGAGGTAGGAGTGTGGGGTGTATGTTTGTGTGTGTGTGTGTGTTTGTTTGTGTAGGAGTGGCCACAGGTTCCTCTTGACCATGAGAAGACCAATAGCGAGGACTGACATGTAAGCTTTCAGGACATTGTGATTATATTAAGAAATGAAGCCTACCAAATTCCCCCTTACT
Organism: Carlito syrichta; assembly: GCF_000164805.1. NCBI lineage: Eukaryota > Metazoa > Chordata > Mammalia > Primates > Tarsiidae > Carlito > Carlito syrichta. Next base: position 206,311 of record NW_007251295.1, read on the forward strand.
GGAGTTCCATCTTCACTGGAGGGAGAGAGAAGAATGCAGGTCCTGAGTGGTAAATACGAAAGGAGAATGAAATTATACCAAAGTGAATTCAGGTTCCAGTTAATTTAGGCCAATTTATTAGCAAGTAATGACTTTGGCTGCCTTTCTGCTTGAGGTGTTGGGGGGTATTACTAGATTTTTATGTAGGATTGGCATTTATTTCCTGAGTCAAAGCTTAGCTTTACCAGCCACGACTGTAAATATCCTCTTTTAGATCCAGAAAATACCAGCACACATAAAATTCCTATTAATGCAATGATGGTCAAGATTTTTGTCAGTATCATTAAGATCAAAAGTATTATCTTTGGACTTTTAGCGAGGAACAATGCAGGAAGACAATTTCAAAGGCAAGTTGAGAAGAAAGGTTTAAAAAACGAAGATAGACCTTAAAAGAGAAAATACACTTGAGTCATTTCGATTTTATAAATGATAACAGAATGAATTCTGGAAACAGCCTTGCCTGATAGAGTCTCTTTTTCAGCCCCACCCTCAAGTCTTCTCATCTCCCAGGAATGGTCACCAAGGCAGGAAGCATCAAGGAGAGGTTATCATTTCAGATCTGTGATATTCAGGTATGCCTTACAAAGACTAAAAGCAGGCTGTGACGGTTTAGGCAGAGGGAGGTGTGCCCTGGCTGTGGTGTGCTGTTTGTGGCTTCTCTGAGTGAGTTGTTCTCTGTGGGACTAAGTTCTCCATATCAGCAAAATGCTGGGATTTAGGACAGATGACCTCTAAACTCTTTCTCTTTCTTTTTTTTTTTTTTGAGTCAGAGTCTTACACTGTCACCCAGGCTGGAGTGTAGTGACATGATCACAGCTCACTGCAGCCTCAAACTCCTGGGCTCAGGTGAACCTCCCACCTCAGTCACCTGAGTAGCTGGGACTGCAGGCGTGCACCGTGATGCTTGGCTAACTTTCTGATTTTTTGTAGAGATGAGGTCTTGCTATGTTGCCCAGGTTGGTCTCGAACTCCTGGGCTTAAACTTTCTTCCCACCTCAGCCTCCCAAAGTGCTGAGATGATAGGAGTGAGCCACTGCGCCCCACCTAAATTCTTTTCTAAGTGCTTAAATTTTAAGAAATACTAGATTTCTCTATTTCCCCTACTTATCCCACTTTTAAAAAAAGGCTAATTGGAGAATTTGCTGCAAATTAACTGACCAAATTGAATTTTTTTTTTTTTTTGGAGTCGAAGTCTCACTCTGTCGCCCAGGCTGGAATGCAGTAGCATGCTCACAGCTACCGCAGCCTCGACCTGCTGGGCTCAGGTGGTCCTTTCACTTCAGCCTTCCAAGTAGCTGGAACTTCAGGCATGTACTACCTTGCCCAGCTAATTTTTTGAGTTATTATAGAGACGAGGTCTCGCCAAGTTGCCCAGGCTAGTCTCAAACCCATGGGCTCAGGAAATCCTCTTGCCTTAGCCTCCCAAAGTGCTGGGATTACAGGTGTGAGCCACCATACCTGGCAAATTGATTTCTACTTTTTTTTCTTCCCCTGTGTGAGGCGAATCATAGTCATCCATTCAGGTCTTACAAAAGTGGGTATTTATGTCTAGTGTAGGACCCAAAGGAAATCACCTTTAATGTGAGCCAATGTGAGAAACATCCTTGTTCTCTAACCTCCTTGTGGGAACATATGTTTACTCTTTTTTTTTTAGTTGGAGTCTCACTCTGTTGCCCAGACTGGAGTGCGGTGGCCGCTCCCAGTCACCACAGCCTTGACCTGCTGGGCTCCGGCGATCCTTCCGCCTCAGCCTTCCAAGTAGCCAGAATTACAGGCATGCACTACCACGCCCGGCTGATTTTTTGATTGATTGTAGAGATGAGGTCTTGCTGCCCAGGTGGGTCTCAAACCCGCGGGCTCAGGCAATCCACTCACCTCGGACTCCCACAGGCGTGGGATTACAGGCTGAGCCACCGAGCCCGGCTATGTTTGCTCTTTTTTGGTTTCTCAAAGATATAAGCAATTCTCAATAAATAGCTCAGTGAAATGCTATTTCTTTTTATTAAAAAAAAATTTTTTTGTCTTCGTGATGGGCATTCCATTTTTAATGGTTTTGTCGAGGATTCTCAACTTCATGTAGCATATATTATATGTGAAATTTTTAAATTTTTCTCCAATGAATGCTTAAAAAAAATACTCTCTTTGCAACATCTTGGGTAGATTCTACTACTTTCTGGCCACTTTTGGTTATCGAGGGTCCAATCCATTTTAAAACTTTAATCCCAAACTCAGCTTAATGTCCAGCATGGGGGTTCATCTGCCCCCTGCTGTAGCCCTTCTCCTTGAAGAGGAATACAAGACATCGCCCCTCAGATTTCAGCACCAGGAGGAGAGATGGAAGAGCAAAGGTCTTCCACCCACATGTGTCCATTGTGTGTCAGCGGCAATGAGGCGACCAGACTCCTCTGGTTCCACTTTCTGTGGATGTCTAGTTTCACCTGTTCCCCTCTGTCACCAAGGACTCTTGAGAGAGGACCAGCCATTTTGCTTCAACCTCCTGCCTTCTTGGCTTCCAGTTCCCTCTGGCTAGGGCATGGCCTCCTTGCCCCTGGGGGCACAGGGGCCTCTGTCTGGCCCCTGCGCTTTCTCTCATCTCCATGTGTCTTCATGTAGATAAAGATGGAAGGAAATGTGAAGTCACCCTTCCTCTTCCCAGACCCCCTGACCACAGTCTCTCCTCGCATAGTGGCTGTTTCGTGGGGGTTGCTCCCATAAGGATGACTCAGAGATTTCTTTTTTTTTTTTTTGGAGTTGGAGTCTCACTCTATCACTCAGACTGGAGTGGCGCTCCCGGCCACTGCAACCTCGACCTGCTGGGCTCCGGCGATCCTTCCGCCTCAGTCTTCCAAGTAGCCGGAATTACAGGCGCACGCTACGACGCCTGGCTGATTTTTGACTTATTGTAGAGATGAGGGCTCACCAAGTTGCCCAGGCGGGTCTCGAACCGGTGGGCTCAGGCAATCCACTCACCTCGGCCTCCCAGAGTGCGGGATTACAGGCTGAGCCACCGATCCCGGCCC